>NC_069721.1:24668595-24808595 GCF_027358585.1 Pangasianodon hypophthalmus | reverse complement strand
TTCTGTGCAAGATTTTAATTAAATCAGCTTCTTCCAATCAGAGCTTGCAATTGTTCATTTAAAAACAAGTTAGAAAAGATATCACGCTTTCCACAATCTCAGAAAAGTTTATTGTTCCATAATTTCTCACAATATTCACAATATTTTATCGTCATATTGCTCATCCGTAAGAGTTCTTAATAATTGCCATTTTATTTTTCACTTTTTAATAATAATAATAATAATAAATAATAATAATATTTTTCCTGCATGTAGCAGCTCAGTGTTTTACAATCAAGCAGTAAAAGAATTTTGCAATGCAACAGAAAATAGCTAACAAATATAGCATAAAGAAAAATACGTTAAAATAGAATAAAATAAATTAAAAGAAAAAAACAAAGTAATAATATAAAGAATTTTAAAAGAATGAAATAAAAATAAAATGAGGTGTACATCTAGTTATGACTGAGAAATGTCATTCAGTAAACGCTTCTTTAATAAAAAAAAAAAAAAAAAAAACGTTAATTTAGCTAACACGTGTTGACGTACAGCTATAGATACGTGTTTAGCGTACTAGCTACTGAAAAGATTTGACACGTTTCTTGCAGTTCTTTCGTACGCCGTAACAAACCACATGTTCATACACTGTTGCCATGGCCACAGATGTGTGTTTATCACCTATAATGCACTGCAAACATGGCGATAGAGAAATGGCAACATTAGGAATGCAGCATTCACATAATTGTGTAGTGAAGTATTAGTTACGAGTCCGCTACATTATCTGTAACATTAATCATGCTAACTGCTAATCAGCCAATCAGGACAAAGTTACGATGTCTAGCTACTCTTCTGTACGATGCCGTATCCGTTTTCTTTTTTCAACAGCTACTTCTTAGTGCGATCTTGTATCAAATCCATAATCATACTACACATTTTTACCCAAGCTAACAGAGGACGTTTTGAGAGCGTTCAGTAATTATTGAACAGGTTCGTAATGTTCCGAAAATAACGTTATTACAAAGTACGAAAGTTATTTGCATTATATAATGTGGCTAATAATTATTACATTATCAGCTGTAATAATTATTAGCCTCACGATGTTATTAGAATGTTGTTCATGCAGTGTTCCTAGTTTTACGGAAAATCTAACACTATATACACCGAACACTAACGAGCATACGCTCCATTCGTTTCCTCAGAGCCGACCCGAACACAGCGCCCTCTGCAGGAACCTGCAGCAGCTTCATGCGGAATAAATCACAGATTATTAAAACGGTGCGGATTCAGACACACAGACTCCTCTCGCTGAATTAAATTAGAAACGATCAGAGCGCTGAGAGAAGCCACAGCAGAAGGAGACGACCACAGTCTGGACCCCGAGACGTCTGAAACAACCGAGCTATCGTCCTGGATTAAGATTCATTCACCACTGAAAGTTTCACAAATTAACGAGAGAAAAAAATGCTGTTATAGTAAAATTCTCCTTCTGTAACATCTCCTTACAGAAAACTTCACCGCATCAATGATTTCTTATCTGTTTTTAATGGATTTTAATCAGAATTTCTTTTCCTTTTTGCTAGCTGTGATTCTTCGCTTTTTATTCGCTAATTAAAGAACAGACGATCTCATGAACATGAAATGCGCCGAATGGCAGCTGACACAGAGAGGATTCAGTCACATACACTGATAAAATACTCACACTGACACACAGAGGCCACGCCTCCTTCACTGAGACTGACACAGAGGCCACGCCTCCTTCATTGAGACTGACGCACAGAGGCCACGTCTCCTTCACTGAGACTGACGCACAGAGGCCACGCCTCCTTCACTGAGACTGACGCACAGAGGCCACGCCTCCTTCACTGAGACTGACACACAGAGGCCACGCCTCCTTCACTGAGACTGACGCACAGAGGCCACGTCTCCTTCACTGAGACTGACGCACAGAGGCCACGCCTCCTTCCCTGAGACTGACGCACAGAGGCCACGCCTCCTTCACTGAGACTGACACACTGAGGCCACACCTCCTTCACCAACACTGACACACAGAGACCACGCCTCCTCTGGGACTGAGTGTGTGTTGATTAATGTTCCGTCATTAATTAAATCCTGTTCCCGACACTTGACGCTATTTTATCAGTGTGAGGTGTGAGGCGTGGCCTCTGTGTGTCAGTCTCAGTGAAGGAGGCGTGGCCTCTGTGTGTCAGTCTCAGTGAAGGAGGTGTGGCCTCTGTGTGTCAGGCTCAATGAAGGAGGCGTGGCCTCTGTGTCAGTCTCAGTGAAGGAGGCGTGGCCTCTGTGTGTCAGTCTCAGTGAAGGAGGTGTGGCCTCTGTGTGTCAGGCTCAATGAAGGAGGCGTGTCCTCTGTGTGTCAGGCTCAATGAAGGAGGCGTGGCCTCTGTGTGTCAGGCTCAATGAAGGAGGCGTGGCCTCTGTGTGTCAGGCTCAATGAAGGAGGCGTGGCCTCTGTGTCAGTCTCAGTGAAGGAGGTGTGGCCTGAATGTGTCAGTGAAGGAGGTGTGGCCTCTGTGTCAGTCTCAGTGAAGGAGGCGTGGCCTCTGTGTGTCAGTCTCAGTGAAGGAGGCGTGGCCTCTGTGTGTCAGTCTCAGTGAAGGAGGCGTGGCCTCTGTGTGTCAGGCTCAATGAAGGAGGCGTGGCCTCTGTGTGTCAGGCTCAATGAAGGAGGCGTGGCCTCTGTGTGTCAGGCTCAATGAAGGAGGCGTGGCCTCTGTGTGTCAGGCTCAGTGAAGGAGGCGTGGCCTCTGTGTGTCAGGCTCAGTGAAGGAGGCGTGGCCTCTGTGTGTCAGGCTCAGTGAAGGAGGCGTGGCCTCTGTGTCAGTCTCAGTGAAGGAGGTGTGGCCTGAATGTGTCAGTGAAGGAGGTGTGGCCTCTGTGTCAGTCTCAGTGAAGGAGGCGTGGCCTCTGTGTCTCAGTCTCTCTGAAGGAGGCGTGGCTTATTATTAACACTAAACACTCAAGTCAAACACATGCAATGTTTTATGGATCTTACAATATGTCCATCCTACAGTTTTGTGCAATTTATTAAAAATAATGATTCTTAATGAATGTATGTTTCATTTATTTCAGATTTAATTTATGCTTATGAATTTAAAAGCGAGTGAGTGATTATCTCACTTTCACTTAAAGACACTTCACTGTAAATGTTGTTTACAATTATAATGTATGTTTCTTTTTTATATTTATCAATTTATTTATCTACAGATCTCACACACACACACACACACACACACACTCCTGAGAGAATCTGATCAGCTTCTGACTGTTTCTGTCTCTGCAGTTTTAATTATTAGTATACAGAAAAAAAAAAAAACACCTAAGGGACTTTTTTCAAAAATAAACTGTACTTAATCACATACACACCCACACACACACACGCACACACACACACACGCACACACACACACACTGATTGGTTTCAGACTTTTTGGACATGCTGTAATCCAACATCGCTGTAGATAATTAATAATTAGTTCATGTTTTGGAGTTTATAATATATTCATGTTGAGAAATGGTTCAGAAATATATGTGAAATGTGTCATTAGGAGTTTCAGTGTAATTAAAGAGCATGTTGTGGAGATCCTCAGTGGAGTCACACTGCCACCCTGTGGTGAAGAGCAGCAACTGCAGGGACTCAGCTACAGAACAGACACATCACTACACAACAACTCAACACAGACACGTCACTACACAACAACAACTCTGCTGTTGTTGTTGTGTAGTGACGTGTCTGTACTGAGTTGTTGTTGTGTAGTGACGTGTCTGTGCTGAGTTGTTGTTGTGTAGTGACGTGTCTGTGCTGAGTTGTTGTTGTGTAGTGACGTGTCTGTGCTGAGTTGTTGTTGTGTAGTGACGTGTCTGTGTTGATCTGTTGTTGTGTAGTGACGTGTCTGTGTTGATCTGTTGTTGTGTAGTGACGTGTCTGTGCTGAGCTGTTGTTGTGTAGTGACGTGTCTGTGTTGAGCTGTTGTTGTGTAGTGACGTGTCTGTGTTGAGTTGTTGTTGTGTAGTGACGTGTCTGTGTTGAGTTGTTGTTGTGTAGTGACGTGTCTGTGTTGAGTTGTTGTTGTGTAGTGACGTGTCTGTGTTGAGTTGTTGTTGTGTAGTGACGTGTCTGTGTTGAGCTGTTGTTGTGTAGTGACGTGTCTGTTGAGTTGTTGTGTAGTGACGTGTCTGTGTTGAGTTGTTGTTGTGTAGTGACGTGTCTGTGTTGAGTTGTTGTGTAGTGACGTGTCTGTGTTGAGCTGTTGTTGTGTAGTGACGTGTCTGTGTTGAGCTGTTGTTGTGTAGTGACGTGTCTGTGTTGAGTTGTTGTTGTGTAGTGACGTGTCTGTGCTGAGTTGTTGTTGTGTAGTGACGTGTCTGTGCTGAGTTGTTGTTGTGTAGTGACGTGTCTGTGTTGAGCTGTTGTTGTGTAGTGATGTGACTGTGTTGATCTGTTGTTGTGTAGTGACGTGTCTGTGTTGAGTTGTTGTGTAGTGACGTGTCTGTGCTGAGTTGTTGTTGTGTAGTGACGTGTCTGTGCTGAGCTGTTGTTGTGTAGTGACGTGTCTGTGCTGAGCTGTTGTTGTGTAGTGACGTGTCTGTGTTGAGCTGTTGTTGTGTAGTGACGTGACTGTGTTGAGCTGTTGTTGTGTAGTGACGTGTCTGTGTTGAGTTGTTGTTGTGTAGTGACGTGACTGTGTTGAGCTGTTGTTGTGTAGTGACATGTCTGTGTTGAGTTGTTGTTGTGTAGTGACGTGTCTGTGCCGAGTTGTTGTTGTGTAGTGACGTGTCTGTGTTGAGTTGTTGTTGTGTAGTGACGTGACTGTGTTGAGCTGTTGTTGTGTAGTGACGTGTCTGTGCTGAGCTGTTGTTGTGTAGTGACGTGTCTGTGTTTAGCTGTTGTTGTGTAGTGACGTGACTGTTGATCTGTTGTTGTGTAGTGACGTGTCTGTGCTGAGCTGTTGTTGTGTAGTGACGTGTCTGTGCTGAGCTGTTGTTGTGTAGTGACGTGTCTGTGTTGAGTTGTTGTGTAGTGACGTGTCTGTGTTGAGTTGTTGTTGTGTAGTGACGTGTCTGTGTTGAGTTGTTGTGTAGTGACGTGTCTGTGTTGAGTTGTTGTGTAGTGACGTGTCTGTGCTGAGTTGTTGTTGTGTAGTGACGTGTCTGTGCTGAGTTGTTGTTGTGTAGTGACGTGTCTGTGCTGAGCTGTTGTTGTGTAGTGACGTGTCTGTGCTGAGCTGTTGTTGTGTAGTGACGTGTCTGTGCTGAGCTGTTGTTGTGTAGTGACGTGACTGTGTTGAGCTGTTGTTGTGTAGTGACGTGACTGTGTTGAGCTGTTGTTGTGTAGTGACGTGTCTGTGCTGAGCTGTTGTTGTGTAGTGACGTGTCTGTGCTGAGCTGTTGTTGTGTAGTGACGTGACTGTGTTGAGCTGTTGTTGTGTAGTGACGTGACTGTGTTGAGCTGTTGTTGTGTAGTGACGTGTCTGTGCTGAGCTGTTGTTGTGTAGTGACGTGTCTGTGTTGAGCTGTTGTTGTGTAGTGACGTGTCTGTGTTGAGCTGTTGTTGTGTAGTGACGTGTCTGTGCTGAGTTGTTGTTGTGTAGTGACGTGTCTGTGCTGAGTTGTTGTTGTGTAGTGACGTGTCTGTGCTGAGTTGTTGTTGTGTAGTGACGTGTCTGTGCTGAGCTGTTGTTGTGTAGTGACGTGTCTGTGCTGAGTTGTTGTTGTGTAGTGACGTGTCTGTGCTGAGCTGTTGTTGTGTAGTGACGTGTCTGTGCTGAGCTGTTGTTGTGTAGTGACGTGACTGTGTTGAGCTGTTGTTGTGTAGTGACGTGACTGTGTTGAGCTGTTGTTGTGTAGTGACGTGTCTGTGTTGAGCTGTTGTTGTGTAGTGACGTGTCTGTGTTGATCTGTTGTTGTGTAGTGACGTGACTGTGTTGAGCTGTTGTTGTGTAGTGACGTGACTGTGTTGAGTTGTTGTGTAGTGACGTGTCTGTGTTGATCTGTTGTTGTGTAGTGACGTGTCTGTGTTGTTGTGTAGTGACGTGTCTGTGTTGATCTGTTGTTGTGTAGTGACGTGTCTGTGTTGAGCTGTTGTTGTGTAGTGACGTGTCTGTGTTGAGTTGTTGTGTAGTGACGTGTCTGTGTTGAGCTGTTGTTGTGTAGTGACGTGTCTGTGTTGAGTTGTTGTGTAGTGACGTGTCTGTGTTGAGTTGTTGTTGTGTAGTGACGTGTCTGTGTTGAGTTGTTGTGTAGTGATGTGTCTGTGTTGAGTTGTTGTGTAGTGACGTGTCTGTGCTGAGCTGTTGTTGTGTAGTGACGTGACTGTGTTGAGCTGTTGTTGTGTAGTGACGTGACTGTGTTGAGCTGTTGTTGTGTAGTGACGTGTCTGTGTTGAGCTGTTGTTGTGTAGTGACGTGTCTGTGTTGATCTGTTGTTGTGTAGTGACGTGTCTGTGCTGAGTTGTTGTTGTGTAGTGACGTGTCTGTGCTGAGCTGTTGTTGTGTAGTGACGTGACTGTGTTGAGCTGTTGTTGTGTAGTGACGTGTCTGTGTTGATCTGTTGTTGTGTAGTGACGTGTCTGTGTTGATCTGTTGTTGTGTAGTGACGTGACTGTGTTGAGCTGTTGTTGTGTAGTGACGTGACTGTGTTGATCTGTTGTTGTGTAGTGACGTGTCTGTGTTGAGCTGTTGTTGTGTAGTGACGTGACTGTGTTGAGTTGTTGTGTAGTGACGTGTCTGTGTTGAGCTGTTGTTGTGTAGTGACGTGTCTGTGTTGAGTTGTTGTGTAGTGACGTGTCTGTGTTGAGTTGTTGTTGTGTAGTGACGTGTCTGTGTTGAGTTGTTGTGTAGTGATGTGTCTGTGTTGAGTTGTTGTTGTGTAGTGACGTGTCTGTGCTGAGTTGTTGTTGTGTAGTGACGTGTCTGTGCTGAGCTGTTGTTGTGTAGTGACGTGTCTGTGCTGAGCTGTTGTTGTGTAGTGACGTGACTGTGTTGAGCTGTTGTTGTGTAGTGACGTGACTGTGTTGATCTGTTGTTGTGTAGTGACGTGTCTGTGCTGAGCTGTTGTTGTGTAGTGACGTGTCTGTGTTGAGTTGTTGTTGTGTAGTGACGTGTCTGTGCTGAGTTGTTGTTGTGTAGTGACGTGTCTGTGCTGAGTTGTTGTTGTGTAGTGATGAGTCTGTGCTGAGCTGTTGTTGTGTAGTGACGTGACTGTGTTGAGCTGTTGTTGTGTAGTGACGTGTCTGTGTTGAGCTGTTGTTGTGTAGTGACATGACTGTGTTGAGCTGTTGTTGTGTAGTGACGTGTCTGTGCTGAGCTGTTGTTGTGTAGTGACGTGTCTGTGTTGAGCTGTTGTTGTGTAGTGACGTGTCTGTGTTGAGCTGTTGTTGTGTAGTGACGTGTCTGTGTTGAGTTGTTGTTGTGTAGTGACGTGACTGTGTTGATCTGTTGTTGTGTAGTGACGTGTCTGTGCTGAGCTGTTGTTGTGTAGTGACGTGTCTGTGTTGAGTTGCTGTGTAGTGACGTGTCTGTGTTGAGTTGTTGTTGTGTAGTGACGTGACTGTGTTGATCTGTTGTTGTGTAGTGACGTGTCTGTGTTGAGTTGTTGTTGTGTAGTGACGTGTCTGTGTTGAGTTTTTGTGTAGATTTAAAAATCGCCATTTTCATTATTATTATTAGTAGTAGTAGTAGTATTTTTATTATTATTGTTGTTGTTGTATATTCAGGTTAAAATTAACCATGTGATTTTTTTTTTTACGAAAAAGTAGAAAAATACAAAAAATATCATTATTCCAACTTTTAACTTCTTTATTTTTTTAATGTAAAAAATAATTCATTTAAATAACCCAATTTTTAAAAAAAAATCAAATGAACTGTATGTTTTTTTGTTTGTTTGTTTCTGTATATTTATTGAATTTTAATAAGACACAGTTAAATTACATTCAGAGCTACAATAATCGGAAAACAGGGCTAACAGTTACAGCAGTAAGTTTAAAGACTGTCTTAACAGCTTTCTTGTTATTCTGAATGAAGAATAGTTTTGATCTCTATTTTATTCTCTTGTTCAGGAATCCAAAGCAAAGGTTTGGTTTTACTGTGTTTATATTTATGTATATAATATTTAGGGGAAATGAAATTAATAATGTAATAATATTCTCTTGTCCTGTTTGAGGAGACTTTAGTGTCCTTACATGAGAGCAATGCCAGAAGAAATGAAACAGAAGAAGTCTCAGCAGATGTTTGACAAAAACAACAATTCAGATTAAAATCTTTATAATTTAAGAAGGAAGTGAGTGATGAGTAGCAGCTGTGTGTCATTTTTAAACTAATTTCCTTCTCTTTGTGTGATTGCTGGACTCCACATGGCACTTACATCTAAACCCTTCTAATGAACTGTATGTTTAAAAGTCCACACACAGCTTGGGTAAGGTTCACTGACGTCATACACCACGTGTACAATCCTGACCAATGAGCGGGCGAGAAAGAGGATGTGTCTCAAATCGCCCTTTTTCCTCCTAGTGAAGTGTAGAATCAGAAATAACCCTAAACTCTGCTGTTGTGTTATTAAATGACGAAAAAAATGAATAATGAAATTCTAATTCACTCAATTATGATTAGAAATAATTAGATTTAATAGAATGCACGTCTTTATTAGTACATAAACAACTCTTTCATTTTAAAAGCGGATGTTTATCCCATGACGATGGATCTTTAGATGTAAATCTATAAATCTTATTTATTTATTAATTATTTTAGAACTAGTCATACATTTTGAATGTGTTTGTGTGTTTATTTGTGTGTATTTTATCCGGAGGGGTTTTGAACACAGCCCTGGTGACGTCACACTTCCGGGTTCGGCGAGATCAAACCACAACTCGGACATGTTTAATCACGCTTTGTGTATTTCTCGGTTTATTTCTTTCTTTCTTTTTTTAAACTCTGCTTTAAATATCTGATGACATATTCCGGGGACTTTAGTGAAGTTGTCAGATTTGAAAAGGAATTATTTAACTGGAGAAAAAAGGGAAAAAAACAAACCCTTCCCCTCTGAGCCTCATCCTCTTTACCTTTATTTCTGTTCCTCTTTATTCCTGATGAAGGTGTTGTGTTGATGAACAAGCGAAGCTCTGCAGGGGTGTGTGTGTGTGTGCTGTGCGGGTTACCTGCAGTGGGGAAGTCCACACTCACACACCTCCTCTCTGATCACCTTCACACACACAGCTGGAGGACTTTTATCATCTCGTATGATGAGTTAATACCTGAGGAGGCTTTTCACTTCAGCACACCTGACAGAGGTGAAGATGATGATGATGATGAAGACTCATCTACACAGGTAACAGCTTTAAACACAGGCACTAACTCCCTGTGTGTGGTGCTGTTGTAGGAAATGAATCAAGTTCTTGTCACCCTGAAGCTGATTATTTTCCTCTGTGTGTTTAGTTAATCATGAAAGATCAACACTTTTATCCATTTAAAGTTACATTTAATGTTCGTGGAACGAGTTCGTTCCTGTTCTCACTTACGTTATAGCAGCTATAGACACTCGTTCCCTCGTCAGCCTCTCTTTATTCTCTCTCTCGACGTTAAAGCGTAAAGTCCTCTGTCCTGAAGATGTCTTTACCTCTGACACTGGAGACTCCTTCCATAAATGTTAAATAAACACATTTCTACTTACAGAAAACCTCAACAAGTTTTGAATCCGTTTACGCGGAGCGTCCGCCGTACACGTCCCTGTGTGTGAGCTGTTACCATGGAAACGATGACGCTGTCAGAGCTGCTGTTATAGAAAATTAATCAACTTCACCACATCAACGATTACACGTGTATTTTTAATCTGTACACGTCCCTGTGTGTGAGCTGTTACTATGGAAACGATAACGTATCAGAACGAGCGCATTAATATAAACCTGCAGTACTGTCAGAGCTGCTGTTCTAGAAAACTAATCAACACCTTCTGACCAATCAGAGTCCAGGATTCAGCATCGCCGTGGTGTAAGGAAGTGAAATAGTTTTTGGGATAGGTGTTGTATGTTTAGTTTGGAGCGTAAGAGGAAAGGTGTGTGACGCTAAACGCAGTCGAGCAGCCATGTCTGCTGTGTGAAGTTTGTTTCTATGGTAACGAGGAGCTTCGAGGCGAATGTAGCCGAGGAGTAAAGAAAAGAAAAACAGTTTGGATCAGTAACACACAGTTTTATTAACAAGACTTCAGTGTGAGTATGAGATGAGTTTATTTAATTAATGCTGTGTGTGTGTGTGTGTGTGTGTGTGTGTGTGTGTAGCAGGCGGGGTGGAAGCAGCACAGACAGGCCGTGTTGGAGTGTGTGGACGGTTTCCTGCAGGAGCTCAGTGCTGACACACCTCACACACACACCGGAGGAGGAGGAGGAGGAGGAGGAGGAAGAGGAGGAACAGGAAGTGTGTGTGAACGCTTTATACAGGCCATGGAGAAGCAGCAGATCCTCCCAGTGTTACAGAACACACACTCCGAACCTCAGCGACTCGTCCTGCTGCTCGACGACAACTTCTACTACCACAGCATGAGATACGGCGTGTACCAGCTCGCACGCAGACGTACACACTGCTACTACTACTACTACTACTATTATTATTATTATTATTATTATTATTATTCAAATATTTCTATCATTTCTAATGAAATGTCCAAGTAAAAAAAAAACAACCTGCAAACATGATTTGTCGCTTGTATCATTGTTTATTCCTTTATATTGATGTTTGCAGTTTTTTCTTAATTAAAAAAAAGAAATAAAAATAACAAACATGAATAAAACACAATAAAAAATGATATGAAATAAAAAAATAAGAAATCGTAGAATTAATAAATTAAAATGTAATACAATAATAAAACTAAAATATGACTTAGCGTAGTTTTAATCTATAAGAATTATTACGTTATTTATTACATGAAACGATAAATGAAAAGTATTCCTAATTAATTTAATTTCTGAATAGATCTGAAATCAGGAAATAAATGATTAAATAGATGAAAAGGTTTAAAATATTATTTATGATAAGTGTGTATGTTCTGAAACACACTCTGTGATTGGCTGCAGATGCGGTGGGCTTCTGTGAGGTGTACCTGCACTGTCCACTAGAAGTGTGTCTCCATAGAAACAGGGTCAGAGGTCAGCCAGTGTCGGATGATGTCATCACTGAGATGTCCAATCGCATGGAACCTCCGAACACTGAGAAGAATCAGTGGGAGAAGAACAGTGTTACTGTGGACAACACACACACCGTCACACACACACACCTGTACGACACACACACATCACACATCACAAACACACACACCTGTACGACACACACATCACACACACACCTGTACGACACACACATTACACACACACACACACACACCGTCACACACACACACCTGTACGACACACAGACCATCACACACACACAGCTGTACGACACACACACATCACACACACACACACCGTCACACACACACACACCGTCACACACACACACCTGTACGACTCACACACACCGTCTCGCAAACACACACCTGTACGACACACACACTGTCTCACACACACACCGTCTCGCAAACACACACCTGTACGACTCACACACACCGTCTCGCAAACACACACCTGTACGACACACACACTGTCTCACACACACACCATCACACACACACCTGTACGATTCACATACACTGTCACACACACCTGTACAATTCACACACACCTGTACGACACACACCTGTACAACACACACACCTGTATGATTCACACACACCGTCTCGCAAACACACACCTGTACGACACACACACAGTCACACACACACCATCACACACACTTGTACAACACACACTGTCTCACACACACTAGAACACAAACACACCTGTACAACACACACACCGTCACACACACACTATCACACACACACCTTCACACAAACACACCTGTACAACAAACACACCTGTACAACACACACACTGTTTAGCTCAGTAGAAGAACTCAGTGTATTTAAAATAAACAGTTTATCAGTCAGTGCAGCATGTAAATAAACTGATGTGTTAAAGTATTTGTGTGTGTGTGTGTTTATGTTTCAGACAGGAGTTGCTGCAGATGATTTCTTCAGCTGCAGAAAATCCTCTGAGTCCAGTTCAGGATGATTCAGAGCAGCGGGTAACACACACACACACACACACACACACACACACACAGAGTCTGATTTATTCATTTTGTTGTGAGTTTGTAACTGAATCTGCCTGTAATGAAACGTATTCAGTGTCACTCTCTCCTCCTCTGCTTTATCTCAATCTCTTCTGTTCTGTTGTGTAATACACACACACACCATACACACACACAATATACACACACACCATATACACACACACACCATACACACACACACCATATACACACACACACCATACACACACACCATATACACACACCATACACACACACACCATATACACACACACACCATACACACACACACCATATACACTATACACCATACACACACACACACCATACACACACACCATATACACACACACCACACACACACACACACCATACACACACACACCATATACACACACATCATACACACACATCATACACACACACACCATATACACACACATCATACACACACATCATACACACACACATCATATACACACACACCATACACACACACACCATACACACACACACACACCATATACACACACATCATATACACACACACCATATACATACACACCATATACACACACACACACACACACACCATATACACACACACACCATACACACACACACACACCATATACACACACACCATACACACACACCATACACACACACACCATATACACACACATCATACACACACACCATATAGACACACATCATATACACACACACCATATACACACATCATATACACACACACCATATACACACACCATACACACACACCATATACACACACATCATATACACACACACACCATATACACACACACATCATATACACACACACACCATATACACACACACACCATATACACACACACCATACACACACACCATATACACACACCATACACACACATCATATACACACACACACCATATACACACACCATACACACACACCATATACACACACACCATATACACACACACACACACTGTCTCTCTCTCTCTCTCTCTCTCTCTCTAACACACACACACACACACACACACTGTCTCTCTCTCTCTCTCTCTAACACACACACACACACTGTCTCTCTCTCTCTTTCTCTCTCTCTCTCTAACACACACACACACACACACTCTCACTCTCTCTCTCTCTCTCACTCCCCCCAGGAGGCAGACAGACAGCGCTGTGCCTGCAGTGTGGTGCATCAGGTGGATCAGGTGTGCAGGAGACTCGTTTCTCAGGCCATGGTGACGGCGAGAGGTAATAACAGAAAATTAATCAACACCCTCTGACCAATCAGAGTCCAGAACTCCTCAGCACAGTGGATTGTAATCGGTGTGTAATGGTGAGGTGTGTGTGGCGTGTTGTGTGTAGCGTGCACACGGAGCGGTGAGGAGCTGAAGGCGTTAGCGCGAGAGCTGAGTGAGGAGAAGAGTCGGTTCCTGCAGGAACTCAGAGCGCAGCTTCTCCAGCAGCTGGGACAGGACGAGTGTGTGTGTGTGGAGCGTGTGGTCGACGTGGCGACCGACACGTTTACACGCAGAACACGCGTGATGATGGAGCGACACGGCGTCTGCGTTCACGCCACATCCAGCTCATAATCACTGTGTGACAAACGCTGAATGCTTTTATTTAGAAAGAATAAAAGTTTATTGCAGTAAGAGATCAGAGTGTGAATGCGGTCACCGTCTCGCTGTGATTTTACTCCCTACAGCAATAACGAGACCTTTCATTCACGTCATTCATTTCTTTATTATTAATTACAGTAAGAGCCGAAAAAGACCTCATTTAATTCACTGTTTTATTATTATTTTATTATTAATTAACATAAGATGCTAAAAAAGATCTAATTTAATTTGCTTTTTATTATTACTTTTAATTATTAATTAAAATAAGTTACTAAAAAGATCTAATTTAAAATAACAATAAATGTTCATTAAATTAGATCTTTTTAAGTCTCTTATTTTAATTAATAATAAAATGATAAAAGGTTAATTATTATTAATTAAAATAAGAGATTAAAAAAAGATCTAATTTAATATTTATTTAATTATTGTTTTTTTATTAATTAAAATAAGACTAAAAAGACCTCATTTAATTCACTGTTTTATAATTACTTTATTATTAATTAGAATAAGATACTAAAAAAGATCTAATTTAAAATAATAAAAAAGTGAATTATATCTTTTTTCATCTCTTATTTTAATAATAAAAATAAAAAAGTTAATTATTATTAATTAAAATAGGAGACTAAAAAGATCTAATTTAATTAACTTTTTATTAGTATTTTATTATTAATTAAAATAACACTTTTACATTTTTTCATTATTAACTGCAATAAGAGCCTTAAAATACCTAATTAATACACTTTTTAAAATTATTTTTTATTATTAATTACAATAAGAGCCTAAATGAAGCCCTAATTAAATGAACTTGATTAATAATGTTGATCGTCACCTTCTTTATGGCATCTTCATTATTTTCCAATATCAACAATTATTTTTACATTTAAAAATGTTAATATTATTTATTGTGAAATGCTAAAGAGAGCATTATTCTTTTGCTTTGTTCTCAATTCTTTAATTTAACAAACTGTCAATAATATTCATTATGAAAAGTTCATTATTGTCAGGTTTGTTTACAATGTTTATATATAGATTACTTTTTCTGAGGTCAGATTTAATTAAAAAAACAGAATTACACTACACAGCTGTGTCCATGTTAATTAGAAAATCATAAATGCTTCTTCTATACATTTTTCTTGAACGTAACCATGGCAACAAGGTTAGCTTTTTTTTTAAATTTAGAGAGAAACGATACGCTGTACGTTCAGTATTTTTTTTAAGTTGATTATCTTCTGATATTTATATATAATTTGCTGATCTGCAGTTGAGTTTCATTAATATTCGTATTTTATAATTATTAAAACGTTCTGATGAAATGACTGAAAACGTTTTATATTTTATTCTGTGAATAAGTTTTGCTGCTGTAATTCTGGTTTATTTTTTATTTAGAGATTAAAATCACGTCACTAAATAAATCAAGCCACATGTTTTGTTTTTTTTTTAATCAGTTCGTAAAATCCTAAATTCATATCGTGAACATTTTTTAAACACAATAAATTCTGTAAAACTATAAGGGACACTTCATCCACCCAAAAAAAACACCTCGCTATCCTGCATCTCTCTCTCACACACACACACACACACACCATCACACACACACACACACACACACACACACACCATCACATACACACACACACACACACACCATCACACACACACACACACACACACCATCACATACACACCATCACACACATCATCACATACACACACCATCACACTCACTCACACACACCATCACATACACACACCATCACATACATACCATCACACACACACACCATCACATACACACACACCATCACATACACACACACCATCACATACACACACCATCACACACACACACCATCACATACATACCATCACATACACACCATCACACACACACACCATCACATACACACACCATCACACACACACACACACCATCACATACACACACCATCACACACACACACACACCATCACATACACACACCATCACACACACACACACACCATCACATACACACACCATCACATACACACCATCACATACACACCATCACATACATACCATCACACACACACACACACCATCACATACACACACACCATCACACACACACACCATCACACACACACACCATCACACACTATCACATACACACCATCACACACACACACACACACTATCACATACACACCATCACATACACACACCAATAGTTTATAACATTATCATTTTACACAAAACAGAACTGAAAACAGCTTTAAAAGAGATTTCCAAAATGTAAAAATAAATGTTTAAAACCTTCCTAAATGTGTAAAAATCTCAGCAGTTTATAAAACATACAGTAAATCAGAAGTCGCTGTACAGAACACGTCACATTCTGGATGTTTTATAACTAACAAAATGTGAAATAAAATAAGGGATTCAATTTAATCTGTGTTACAAATACAATGGAAACAAAATATGGACAAAATTTCAGTTTATTAACATGGAAATCTAATTTAAATCCGTTTTAGTAGAAATTTCCCAACAGTTCAGAGAAACGTTTGTATAAATACTAAATACTTTTAGTTTAGAAAGTTGGCATTATTTAATATTTTTATAATATAATTAATAATACAATCTCTGAGTGAGTGCTTTGAAGGCCATAAGAAGTAAATTTCCTTTAAATTAATACTGTATATGGAAAGAATAGCTTCTCTGAGTGGGCGTGGCCTTTTAGTTACATACTATATATGGAAGTAGAGCAGCCCTAAATGGGCAGGGCTTGTACTTGTGAGGAAAAAATAAAAAGACCTGTGTACTTCTCCAGCCTGAATGTCATAGAACAGACAGTGGGCGTGTCCTAGAGCTGTAAGTGGGCGTGGCTTTCAGACAATAGAAAAGAATATGGGCGTGTCATTAAAATTACATACTATATATGGTTTAGAGAGTGAGAGGGACTCAGAGTGGGCGTGGCTTAATGTTAGAAGAGAGTGCGTTGCAATTACATACTATATATAAATAATGGAACGGCTCTGAGTGGGCGTGGCTTTAATAACAGAAGAGAAATTGGGCGTGGCTTTAAATTACATACTGTATAGGACAATATGGGTGGTTCTGAGTGGGCGTGGCTTAATAACAGAAGAGGATGTGGGCGTGGCTTTAGATTACATACTGTATAGGACAATATGGGTGGTTCTGAGTGGGCGTGGCTTAATAACAGAAGATAAATTGGGCGTGGCTTTAGATTACATACTGTGTAGGCCAATATGGGCGGTTCTGAGTGGGCGTGGCTTAATAACAGAAGATAAATTGGGCGTGGCTTTAGATTACATACTGTGTAGGCCAATATGGGCGGTTCTGAGTGGGCGTGGCTTCAATAACAGAAGATAAATTGGGCGTGGCTTTAAATTACATACTGTATAGGACAATATGGGCGGTTCTGAGTGGGCGTGGCTTGAAGGCTATAGGCCAGAAATTGGGCGTGGCTTTCAAATGACACACTGCATATGAAAACGCTCTGAGTGGGCGTGGCTTGAGAACCACAGAAGCGATCACAGTCATGGCGATATAGATATTAGAATGTCTCTGAGGGGGCGTGGCTTTAAGAACATGGCTACTTGAATGTCACGGAAGAGGAAAAGTGGGCGTGTCCTTTAAATTAGATACTGAATATGGAAATGACACTGATTGTTGGTGTTTTTTTTTTTTTTTTTAAATTTGGGCGTGTCCTTCTAATGACATACTGTAGCTTGAAGACCATAAAAGGAAAAGTGGGTGTGTTCTTTAAATTCCGCATATGTTTGAACGTCAGCGTGGCTCTTAAGTGGGCGTGGCATAAAATACCAAATGATGAAAATGAATATGACGCGGCCGTGTCGTGGAAATGACACACTAGCTGGAAATGAGCTGAGTGGGTGTGGCTTGAATGCCACAGAACAGAAAGGGGCGTGGCCTTGAAATTATATTGTGTGTATGAGAATCAAAGCAGCTGTAAGTGGGCGTGGCTTTAAGACACTGAAATGACATAATATATATGTAAATGAGACCAGCTCTGAGAGGGGGCGTGGCTTGAAGACCACAGACGAGAAAGTGGGCGTGTCTGTATATGGAAAAAAAAAAAAAAACGTGAGTGGTGAGCACAATTAATGGACTTTGACCTCTGACCCCAGATGAAGGTATAAATACAGGTTTTGGAGATATAAATAAACGTGTGTGTGTGTGTGTGTGTGTGTCACTTTCGGTGCTGTCCCTGTGCGAAGTGACAGGCGAACTCATACTTGTCGCTGCAGTGCACGCCGCAGACGTTACACTGAAACGGCTGGTCGTAACCATGGCAACCCATATGCACAGTGTAGAGCACGTTATCGCCGAAATACGTCTGACAATGCGGGCAGAAGTACAGCGTCTGAGCGTTGATCTGCGCCGGAGAAGATTCCGGACTCAGGAGCGTGTCCGCGTTAGGGTCCTGAGAGGGCGGAGTCAGAGCGTGACCTTTGACCTCCCTTTCGTAGCCCTCCGTAGCCTGGTTGGGCGAACTGGGACCCAACCCGTCGCCGCAGTCTTGCTCCTGATTGGCTGCCGGTTGAGAAAGAGGGAGGGGTTTGTCCTCGGAGAGGAACAACGCTCCGGGTTTGGTCTGCGTCGAGGCCGCGTTCGTCAGGGGGCGGAGTTTGTGGCGGCGGCGGCGATGGTGAGACAGGTTGCTCCGGTCGTTACAGCGGAACGGACAGAGCTCGCATTTATACGGCTTCTCGCCCGTGTGTGAGCGCATGTGTGTCTCCAACTGTCGCTCATACGCCGAGGAGAACGGACACAGCTGACAACGGTGAGGCTTCTCTCCTTCACACACACACACACACACACACAGAAGCACACGCGCACACACAGAGGAAGGGAGGAAGAAAGAAAGAAAGAAAAAGAAAGACAATTTAAACATAAATAAATTAACATGAAAGAAAGAAAGAAAGAAAGAAAAAGATAAAACAAAAGTAAGAACGAAAAAGATTCAAGAAAAAAAAAGAAAAATGGAAAAGAAAGAAAAATGGAAAAGAAAGAAAGCAATAAACAAAGAAAGTTTTGGAGAGAATGGTAGATGAAAGAAAGAAAGAAAGAAAGAAAGAAAAAGAAAGAAGGAAAGAAAGAAAGATTAAAGACAAAGTAAGAATTAAAGAAAGATTCAAGAGAAAGAAAAAGAAAGAAAAAAGGGAAATAGAGAAAGAAAGAAAGAAAGAAAGAAAAAATATTGATGCGAATTTTAGAAGAAAGAAAGATTAAAAAGAAAGAAATATTAGAGAAAGTAAGAATGAAAGAAAGATTCAAGACAGAATAAGAAAGAAAGAAAGAAAGAAAGAAAGAAAGAAGAGAAAAAACATTGATGCAAATTATAGAAGAAAGAAAGAAAGAATGTTAAAGAATATTAAAAAGAAATATTAGAGAAAGTAAGAATGAAAGAAAGATTCAAGAGAGAAAAAGAAAGAAAAAAGGGAAAGAAAGAAAGAAAGAAAGAAAGAACATGTCAATATACAATCAAGTGCACGAATTTTCACTCCTTTAAAAGGGAAAAGAGAATAAAAGATTAACGCGACTCCGAGTCGGACCTGTGTGTGTGCGCATGTGCTCGATGAGTCGGGCCTGCCCCTTGCTGGCGTAACTGCAGTAACGACACCGGAACTTTCCGTCGCCCGTCCTCTCGAATCCGTCCGCGTCCAGACGCACCTCGATAGACGCCAGGTGATCCATCGCACTTTGTTCCGCCTCACACACACCTGAAACCGCAACACACACCAGTCACTGACAGGTAGCACAACAAACTCCACCCTTTTCATCAGCATTCGCTACAAAGCCCCGCCCACAAACACTTAATACGTTTTGGGGGCGTGGCTTTGTGCGTGCGACCATCTTTCACCTGTCCGCAGATCCTCGTCACTTTTCTCGCCGTTCACGGAAGACGACAGCGCGTTCACGTGATGCGTCTGCTGGTCGAGATACTCCTGAAAGTCTCGCACAAAGTCCAGTGGCTCCGCCTTCATCTCGTTCATCGTCCAACCGGGACGCGCCGCTGATTCCATGCGCTCGATCCGCATCTACGCCAATCTGAGACACACGCACACAGAGTTTACTTCGTTAGTACGAATGTCACTGACATTAAGTTCTCTAACAACTGGGCGTGGCTATGCTAATAGGGGAGGAGATATGCAAATGAGGTCGTAGCAACACACTGGACGTCACTTGTAAGAAAATGGCGTCTCTTCATTCCTTATATGGAATGTACTGGATTCAGGAAGAGACTTTTTATTATTTTTATTAAATTATACTTATATCTATTTATTTTTGTTGATTTATATTCACACTGTAATTCCTTTACAATAAAAATTAAAATTAAATATGCGGTAAAATTGATACATTTCCGCATTTCCTTCCTGAGATATAGCTGGCTAATTCAAAATTCAAGTGAATTTTATTAAAAATTAAATTTGGTGATTTTTTCAAACTGATTAAAAAAGATGTTTTGGATTTAATGCTGAAAAATAAATCTCAGTATATGGAGACGCTTACCTGTGTTTCGGTGAGCAGGTTACTTAGCAGCCGACAAAAATGACAAATATGGTTGAAAAATCAAATTAAAAAGTAAAAATAAAATCCAAGAAAACAACACGAAGTTACATTATTCCATCATTCCTAACAAAACTGTTCTAAATCATCCTCAAACGCAATAATGTACACAATAACCGAAGCTAATTGTGTTGCTAACCTGCTTTAACAGCTCCCAAACCCGTTTTTTTCCCCCAACCACTTTCCGACAAACCCCGCCTCCTGCGTGCTGATTGGTTAGAAATTTCAACCCAAGAGCAGATTGGACAAGGAACGTGCGCGTGCGCTAGATTACAGCCAATCCTAACACAGAAGGAGGCTTTCCCCACACGATTACGGGTGGGGGGAAAACGTCGTATTGTGGTGTAAACTTAAAATGGGTCCCTCATGAGAAAAAAGTAGGAAAAACATAGGTTCCTATCTAAAAAGTAAAGATAACAGTTTTCGATCCACGGATCAATCGACTTAGTAAATAATTATGCTATATTTGCTGTTAAAATATACTGTTTAAAGACATGTGAATTTAAAAAATATATAAGAATGACACAAGTGTCGCTGTTTCACACGAATATTTTAGACGCCGGACAAGCACAACCCGTATGTAAACAACTGTAGCAAAATGGCGGCGCCCTTGATTAGGTTCTTCGGAAAGGTGAATAAATGAATCAGAATTTCTTTTGTTTAGGATACAAAACAAAAAACATATAGCATGCAACCACTGGTCATTATTGTTTTTTTTATATATAAAACGCTGATTAATTTACGTTAATGGCGTAATGTTGTAGGAAAAGATTTATTTTCAGACTCATCGTGTTACATAATCTAACCTGGAGTCTAACATCTAACTTTAGTCAAATTAACGATATTGTTCTTTATTGTCCTTTCTTGCCTTTAGGTTTGATACAGCTTAATAACTGTATGTTTAGCGAATTAGCTGTTAGAGTTAATTAGGAAACGAGGCTGCTGTCGCACAGTCATGACGTAATACACTATGGAATATTTTGCTTCAGTCATTAAATACTAATTTTAATTAAATGTAATGAGATGCAATGCGATACTTAACACCCAAATTTCGGATACTGAGGTAATTATACGTGATAATTATTTTAAACATTTAAGATATTATATAAATAATAATTGTGAATATTATACACACAAGTGCAAATTTTTCACAATATTACCCAAAAGTGATCTTTTCCTAATAGACTTTGCATCAATAATAAGCACCTTTATATTGGTAAATAAAAAGAAAAGCATAAAAACTGATCCATCCATTTATCACGCTATCATGAAAGTCTCATAATTGTTTTTTTTAAAGAAAACTTTATGTAGTTTTGCATTTATTTTTTACTGTCTTTGCCTTACTATTTGTATCAAAAAAAGTCGTTCACCAGTTCTGTTTCTCTGTCTCTGTTTCCAGTGTAGGGAAGTGTGAGTGAATGTGTGAGTGAATGTGTGTGAGTGAATGTGTGAGTGAATGTGTGTGAGTGAATGTGTGTGAGAGTGAGTGAGTGTGTGAGTGAATGTGTGTGAGAGTGAGTGAGTGTGTGAGTGAGTGTGTGAGGGAGAGTGTGTGAGTGAGTGTGTGTGTGAGTGAGTGAATGTGTGTGAGAGTGTGAGTGAGTGTGTGAGTGAATGTTTGTGAGTGAGTGAGTGAGAGAGTGAGTGAATGTATGTGTGAGTGAATGTGTGAGTGAGTGTCTGAGTGAATGTGTGAGAGAGTGAGTGAGTGTGTGAGTGAATGTTTGTGTGAGTGAATGTGTGAGTGAATGTTTGTGTGAGTGAATGTGTGAGTGTGAGTGAGTGAATCTGTGTGAGTGTGAGTGAGTGAGTGTCTGAGTGAATGTGTGTGAGAGAGTGAGTGAATGTGTGAGTGAATGTGTGAGTGAATGTGTGAGTGAATGTGTGAGTGAATGTGTGAGTGTGAGTGAGTGAATCTGTGTGAGTGTGAGTGAGTGAGTGTCTGAGTGAATGTGTGTGAGAGAGTGAGTGAGTGAGTGAGTGAATGTTTGTGTGAGTGAATGTGTGAGTGAATGTGTGAGTGTGAGTGAGTGAATCTGTGTGAGTGAGAGAGTGTGAGTGAGTGAGTGAGAGAGTGAGTGAATGTGTGAGTGAATGTGTGTGAGAGAGTGAGTGAGTGTGTGAATGAATGTTTGTGAGTGAGTGAGTGAGAGAGTGAGTGAATGTATGTGTGAGTGAATGTGTGAGTGAGTGTCTGAGTGAATGTGTGTGAGAGAGTGAGTGAGTGTGTGAGTGAATGTTTGTGTGAGTGAATGTGTGAGTGAATGTTTGTGTGAGTGAATGTGTGAGTGTGAGTGAGTGAATCTGTGTGAGTGTGAGTGAGTGAGTGTCTGAGTGAATGTGTGTGAGAGAGTGAGTGAATGTGTGAGTGAATGTGTGAGTGAATGTGTGAGTGAATGTGTGAGTGTGAGTGAGTGAATCTGTGTGAGTGAGAGAGTGTGAGTGAGTGAGTGAGAGAGTGAGTGAATGTGTGAGTGAATGTGTGTGAGAGAGTGAGTGAGTGTGTGAATGAATGTTTGTGTGAGTGAATGTGTGAGTGAGTGAGTGTGTGAGTGTGTAAGGGAGCATTTGTGACACTGTGTGTGTGTGTGTGATTGTATAAACACATAACAGTTGTCAGTAATGTGTTGTGGTTGATGGCTGTAGGCGAGCAGGCAGCTGGCACAGCCGTGGGCTTCATGTCGGCCGCTTGTGCGCCACGTCTCCTCTCCAGCAGCCGGATTTCCTCCTTTACAGACGTACTCGGAGGATGAGGCCATGATGAGGGAGACGGGTGAGTACAAATATAAACACACAAACCTCTTCTGATAGAACTAATGAAAAGAAAAAAACAAAAGTCATTGTCTAAACAAGAGGAGAGGGATATTAATGTGAAAGTAATGCTATATATGTATTTATTATATAATCAGCTCATGCCTAGTGGTGTGTGTGTGTAATATGATGTATGAGTATTTTTATTGACTTTGAAGTGTAACTGAGTATCCTGAGTTTTTGTGTTAACAGTGAAGAAGTATGCTCAGGAGCGCATCGCTCCGTTTGTGTCTAAGATGGATGAAAACTCTGCGATGGAGCCGGAAGTGATCAGCTCTCTGTTTGAGCAGGGGGTCAGTGTGTGTGTGCTGCAGATGATCAGAGATTACAATACGCACTACAGTAACATGTTAGTGCTGATGTGTGTGTGTGTGTGTGTGTGTTGCAGTTGATGGGGATCGAGATAAGCACGGAGTATGGCGGTTCAGGCTCCTCCTTCTTCACCTCCATCCTGGTGATCGAGGAGCTAGCGAAGGTGGACCCGTCCATATCAGTGATGTGTGACGTCCAGAACACGCTGATCAACACGCTGGTGATGAACCTGGGCACCGAGGAGCAGAAAGAGAAATATCTCCCTCGCCTCGCCTCCGACATGGTGAGAGCACAGAGATACCAACCACACTGCAGCTCTAAATATTCTAAGACTAATCACTGCACAAGCAGGACAAAGCCACGCCTCCTTCGCCGTAACAGACACAGAGGACACGCCTCCTTCGCCGTAACAGACACAGAGGCCACGCCTCCTTCACCGTAATAGGCACAGAGGCCACACTTCCTTCACCGTAATAGACAGTTCTGTTGGTGCGTGTGTTATTTACCAGTTGTGTGTGTGTTTGTTTCTGTAGCTTGCGAGTTTTTGTTTATCTGAGGCCGGCTCTGGGAGCGACGCTTTCTCTCTGAAGACCACAGCGGAGAAACGCGGAGATCATTACATCATTAACGGATCAAAGATGTGGATCACCAACGCCGAGCACGCTGGAGTGTTTCTGGTCATGGCTAATGCAGATCACTCAGCCGTGAGTATCACACATACACATACACACACACACACATTAATGAGAGATGGACAGATGGACAATCATGACTGAAACCTTCAGAGACAGCAGAGTGTGTGTAAGCTGGAGTGTTAGAATAATAAAAAATAAAGCTGTTTCTCCACTGAGGAACATCATCAGCTCTACAGGGATCAACATGAAGATCTCTGGATGAGCAGAGAAACGTGTGTTTATTGATTAAACGTGTAATAAGACCAGAATCACAGCAGCAATCTGAAACAGAAACAATAATAAACTAATAAAAAAAAATCCTTCTCCCAAACATTTATGCAGAAAATTAAAACTAAATTTGAGAGAACAGATTCTCCAAAGAAAAAAGAAACAAGGGAAAAAAACAAGTTCAAATTTGAGAGAACTGTATTGTTGTGTACTGCGAATAAAAAAAGTGGGAAAAACCCAAAATAAATATAAATAACATCAAAATATATTGAGCAAACAATGAGTTAGTATTATTATGAAAAACATAATTATGAAACTGAAGAATAAATTGTATGGAAGTCGATATGAAACAGAAATTGGTCAAGAAAATAAAATAAAATCAAGAGAAACATTTGATTACTGATGAACTTTAGAACTTCTAAACAACCTCAAATGACAGTTCCTCCAGGTTAAAAGCAGAGGACCAGGTCTCTGAGGTGTGTGTGTGTGTGTGTGTGTGTGTGTGTGTGTGAGACAGGGTTACAGAGGGATCACATGCTTCATCCTGGATCGAGACACTGAGGGGCTTCACATCGGCAAAAAGGAGAACAAACTGGGGCTGAGAGCTTCGTCTACCTGCCCACTCACCTTCGATAATGTCAAGGTACACACACACACACACACACACACACACACACACACACACACACATGTTCTCAGGATCCCTACGCATTCAGAGCCTGATGTTCCTGTAATCTTGCTGATGAGTAATGTGGGGATGTTCTGTGTAAATGGTGTGTTTAACGCTGCACAGGTGAGTGAGAAGAACGTCCTGGGTGAAGTGGGTCAGGGATATAAATACGCCATCGGGATGCTGAACGAGGGCAGGATCGGTATCGCGGCGCAGGTACGGCGGCTCGTATCGGCTCTCTCACTCTGCTTTACAAAGCTACTTCCTGTGCTCAGGTGATATTGGTGTGTTTTCAGATGCTGGGTTTAGCTCAGGGCTGTTTCGATCACGCCGTTCCCTACACCAGGCAGAGGGTCCAGTTCGGAAAGCGCATCTTTGACTTCCAGGTAACACACACACACACACACACACACACACACACACACACACACACACACACACACACACTGCTGTTATCCAGCTGCTGGCTTTATGCAAATTTTTACATTTTGAAAGTTAGAAAGTCTAATAGGAAAAATGAACTTAGTTTCTGAAGTGTCACCTGTCTGTGATTTATTAGAGCTTTATAATCACACTGTTTAAGCAAATTATAAAGAATTATAAAAGCAAACGATCACAAGAAAAAGAAAGAAAGAAAGGAAAACAAGCAAGCAAGTATGAAAGAAAGAAAAAAGGAAATAAGGTTGAAAGATGTAACAACTAAAGATTTAAGAAAAAGAAAAGTGAAAAAGAAAGTAAGAAGGCAGGAAAGAAAGAAAAAGAGATCTAAAATAAAAACTTGCAAATTTAAGAGAAAGAAAAAATTGAAAGAAAGATAGAAAGTGAGAAGAAAGAGTGAAGGGAAGAAATAAGAAGAAAAAGGGAAGCAGTGAAGAAATAAAGGAAGAAAAATGAGGAAATAAAAAGGAAAAAAAAGAAAGAGAAGAAATTCAAAATTTCCCTCAAGGATCAATAAAGTGCTCTATCTATCTAAAGAGAAGAGAAAAATAAAAAAGTGAGTAGAAGAGATGGTTGTGAGCGTGTTAAACGTGGTGATGTTGTGAGCGTGTTAAACGTGGTGATGTTGTGAGCGTGTTAAACGTGGTGATGTTGTGAGCGTGTTAAATGTGGTGATGTTGTGAGCGTGGGTAACGAGCACAGCGTGTTAAACGTGGTGATTAAACGTGAAGATGTGGTTGTGAAGGTGTTGTGTGGTTGAGAGCGTGTTAAACGTGAAGGTGTTGTGTGGTTGAGAGCGTGTTAAACGTGAAGGTGTTGTGTGGTTGTGAGCGTGTTAAACGTGAAGGTGTTGTGTGGTTGAGAGCGTGTTAAACGTGATGGTGTTGTGTGGATGTGAGCGTGTTAAACGTGACGGTGTTGTGTGGTTGAGAGCGTGTTAAACGTGAAGGTGTTGTGTGGTTGTGAGCGTGTTAAACGTGAAGGTGTTGTGTGGTTGAGAGCGTGTTAAACGTGACGGTGTTGTGTGGATGTGAGCGTGTTAAACGTGACGGTGTTGTGTGGATGTGAGCGTGTTAAACGTGACGGTGTTGTGTGGATGTCAGCGTGTTAAACGTGACGGTGTTGTGTGGATGTGAGCGTGTTAAACGTGACGGTGTTGTGTGGTTGAGAGCGTGTTAAACGTGACGGTGTTGTGTGGATGTCAGCGTGTTAAACGTGACGGTGTTGTGTGGATGTCAGCGTGTTAAACGTGAAGGTGTTGTGTGGTTGAGAGCGTGTTAAACGTGAAGGTGTTGTGTGGTTGTGAGCGTGTTAAACGTGAAGGTGTTGTGTGGATGTGAGCGTGTTAAACGTGACGGTGTTGTGTGGTTGAGAGCGTGTTAAACGTGACGGTGTTGTGTGGATGTGAGCGTGTTAAACGTGACGGTGTTGTGTGGATGTGAGCGTGTTAAACGTGACGGTGTTGTGTGGATGTGAGCGTGTTAAACGTGACGGTGTTGTGTGGATGTCAGCGTGTTAAACGTGACGGTGTTGTGTGGATGTCAGCGTGTTAAACGTGAAGGTGTTGTGTGGTTGAGAGCGTGTTAAACGTGAAGGTGTTGTGTGGTTGTGAGCGTGTTAAACGTGAAGGTGTTGTGTGGATGTGAGCGTGTTAAACGTGATGGTGTTGTGTGGATGTCAGCGTGTTAAACGTGGTGATTAAACGTGAAGGTGTTGTGTGGTTGAGAGCGTGTTAAACGTGACGGCGTTGTGTGGATGTGAGCGTGTTAAACGTGAAGGCGTTGTGTGGTTGTGAGCGTGTTAAACGTGAAGGTGTTGTGTGGTTGAGAGCGTGTTAAACGTGAAGGTGTTGTGTGGTTGAGAGCGTGTTAAACGTGAAGGTGTTGTGTGGTTGAGAGCGTGTTCAACGTGAAGGTGTTGTGTGGTTGAGAGCGTGTTAAACGTGAAGGTGTTGTGTGGTTGAGAGCGTGTTAAACGTGACGGTGTTGTGTGGATGTCAGCGTGTTAAACGTGACGGTGTTGTGTGGATGTGAGCGTGTTAAACGTGACGGTGTTGTGTGGATGTCAGCGTGTTAAATGTGAAGGTGTTGTGTGGATGTCAGCGTGTTAAACGTGACGGTGTTGTGTGGATGTGAGCGTGTTAAACGTGAAGGTGTTGTGTGGATGTGAGCGTGTTAAACGTGAAGGTGTTGTGTGGTTGAGAGCGTGTTAAACGTGACGGTGTTGTGTGGTTGAGAGCGTGTTAAACGTGACGGTGTTGTGTGGATGAGAGCGTGTTAAACGTGACGGTGTTGTGTGGTTGAGAGCGTGTTAAACGTGACGGTGTTGTGTGGATGTCAGCGTGTTAAACGTGACGGTGTTGTGTGGATGTCAGCGTGTTAAACGTGAAGGTGTTGTGTGGTTGAGAGCGTGTTAAACGTGAAGGTGTTGTGTGGTTGAGAGCGTGTTAAACGTGAAGGTGTTGTGTGGTTGAGAGCGTGTTAAACGTGACGGTGTTGTGTGGTTGAGAGCGTGTTAAACGTGACGGTGTTGTGTGGTTGAGAGCGTGTTAAACGTGAAGGTGTTGTGTGGTTGTGAGCGTGTTAAACGTGAAGGTGTTGTGTGGTTGAGAGCGTGTTAAACGTGAAGGTGTTGTGTGGTTGAGAGCGTGTTAAACGTGACGGTGTTGTGTGGTTGAGAGCGTGTTAAACGTGACGGTGTTGTGTGGTTGAGAGCGTGTTAAACGTGACGGTGTTGTGTGGTTGTGAGCGTGTTAAACGTGAAGGTGTTGTGTGGTTGAGAGCGTGTTAAACGTGACGGTGTTGTGTGGTTGAGAGCGTGTTAAACGTGACGGTGTTGTGTGGATGTCAGCGTGTTAAACGTGAAGGTGTTGTGTGGTTGAGAGCGTGTTAAACGTGAAGGTGTTGTGTGGTTGTGAGCGTGTTAAACGTGAAGGTGTTGTGTGGTTGAGAGCGTGTTAAACGTGACGGTGTTGTGTGGTTGAGAGCGTGTTAAACGTGACGGTGTTGTGTGGTTGAGAGCGTGTTAAACGTGACGGTGTTGTGTGGTTGAGAGCGTGTTAAACGTGAAGGTGTTGTGTGGTTGTGAGCGTGTTAAACGTGAAGGTGTTGTGTGGTTGAGAGCGTGTTAAACGTGACGGTGTTGTGTGGTTGAGAGCGTGTTAAACGTGACGGTGTTGTGTGGTTGAGAGCGTGTTAAACGTGACGGTGTTGTGTGGTTGAGAGCGTGTTAAACGTGACGGTGTTGTGTGGTTGAGAGCGTGTTAAACGTGAAGGTGTTGTGTGGTTGTGAGCGTGTTAAACGTGAAGGTGTTGTGTGGTTGAGAGCGTGTTAAACGTGACTGTGTTGTGTGGTTGAGAGCGTGTTAAACGTGACGGTGTTGTGTGGTTGAGAGCGTGTTAAACGTGACGGTGTTGTGTGGTTGAGAGCGTGTTAAACGTGACGGTGTTGTGTGGTTGAGAGCGTGTTAAACGTGAAGGTGTTGTGTGGTTGAGAGCGTGTTAAACGTGACGGTGTTGTGTGGTTGTGAGCGTGTTAAACGTGACGGTGTTGTGTGGTTGTGAGCGTGTTAAACGTGACGGTGTTGTGTGGTTGAGAGCGTGTTAAACGTGACGGTGTTGTGTGGTTGAGAGCGTGTTAAACGTGAAGGTGTTGTGTGGTTGAGAGCGTGTTAAACGTGACGGTGTTGTGTGGTTGAGAGCGTGTTAAACGTGAAGGTGTTGTGTGGTTGTGAGCGTGTTAAACGTGAAGGTGTTGTGTGGTTGAGAGCGTGTTAAACGTGAAGGTGTTGTGTGGTTGAGAGCGTGTTAAACGTGAAGGTGTTGTGTGGTTGAGTGCGTGTTAAACGTGAAGGTGTTGTGTGGTTGAGAGCGTGTTAAACGTGAAGGTGTTGTGTGGTTGAGAGCGTGGGTAACGAGCACAGCATGTGATGGTGTTGTGTGATTTTCAGGCGATGCAGCATCAGATTTCTCACGTGGCGACTCAGCTGGAGGCGGCGAGGCTGCTGACCTACAACGCAGCGAGGCTGAGGGAGGCGGGACGACCTTTCATTAAAGAGGCCTGCATGGCCAAGTACTTCTCCTCAGAGGTCTCTCACTCGCTAACTACACCTTCATCACCTATCTAATAACTAATATCTAATATAATAAACACCTCCTGCTCCCTCTGAGCTCCGTCACTACACCTTCATCTCCATCATAATAACATTCATTACTACATCCTCTACACACACTACTGCAGTCTCATCATCATCATAAATACTTTAATATCTAATATCTAATATAATAAACACCTCCTGCTCCCTCTGAACACCGTCACTACACCTTCATCTCCATCATAATAACATTCATTACTACATCCGCTACACACACTACTGCAGTCTCATCAACATCATAAATACTTTAATAACTAATATAATAAACACCTCCTGCTCCCTCTGAACACCGTCACTACACCTTCATCATCTCCATCATAATAACATTCATTACTACATCCGCTACACACACTACTGCAGTCTCATCATCATCATAAATACTTTAATAACTAATATCTAATATAATAAACACCTCCTGCTCCCTCTGAACACCGTCACTACACCTTCATCTCCATCATAATAACATTCATTACTACATCCGCTACACACACTACTGCAGTCTCATCATCATCATAAATACTTTAATAACTAATATCTAATATAATAAACACCTCCTGCTCCCTCTGAACACCGTCACTACACCTTCATCATCTCCATCATAATAACATTCATTACTACATCCGCTACACACACTACTGCAGTCTCATCATCATCATAAATACTTTAATAACTAATATCTAATATAATAAACACCTCCTGCTCCCTCTGAACACCGTCACTACACCTTCATCATCTCCATCATAATAACATTCATTACTACATCCTCTACACACACTACTGCAGTCTCATCAACATCATAAATACTTTAATATCTAATATCTAATATAATAAACACCTCCTGCTCCCTCTGAACACCGTCACTACACCTTCATCATCTCCATCATAATAACATTCATTACTACATCCGCTACACACACTACTGCAGTCTCATCATCATCATAAATACTTTAATAACTAATATCTAATATAATAAACACCTCCTGCTCCCTCTGAACACCGTCACTACACCTTCATCTCCATCATAATAACATTCATTACTACATCCTCTACACACACTACTGCAGTCTCATCATCATCATAAATACTTTAATAACTAATATCTAATATAATAAACACCTCCTGCTCCCTCTGAACACCGTCACTACACCTTCATCATCTCCATCATAATAACATTCATTACTACATCCGCTACACACACTACTGCAGTCTCATCATCATCATAAATACTTTAATATCTAATATCTAATATAATAAACACCTCCTGCTCCCTCTGAACACCGTCACTACACCTTCATCATCTCCATCATAACAACATTCATTACTACATCCGCTACACACACTACTGCAGTCTCATCAACATCATAAATACTTTAATAACTAATATAATAAACACCTCCTGCTCCCTCTGAACACCGTCACTACACCTTCATCATCAACATCAGCTTCATACTCAGCTCAGCACCATCACTGCACTGTGATCAACATCAACAATACTCTGATAAACATCTGTAAAAGAAAAGAGAGAGAGAGAGAGAGGTTGATAAACGGACAGAGAGAGAGGGTGGAGAATGAAGAGCAAGTGTGAACGAGATAGAGAAAGATACAGAGAAAGAAAGAAAAAGAAAGCGAGATGGAGAGAGATACATTGATAAATGGAGAGGGGGGGAGAGAATGAAGAAAAGAGAGAAAATGTGAAAGAAAGTGAGAAGGAAGGAATGGGAAATTGGGTAAAAAAAGAGAAAGGGGGAAAGAAAGAGGCTAAGAGGGGAAAACGGAAGGAAGGAGAGTGACAGGGAAGGAAAGAAAAAGAGGAAAAAAGGGAAAAAGTGAAGCAGAAAGAAAGAAAAATGGAAAAAAGCAAAAGCAGGATAGAACAAGGGAAAGAAAGAGAGACTAAGAGGGAACAAAAAAGGGAGCATGACAGGGCATGAAAGAAGGGAAGGAGAGAGAGAAGGAAAAAGTGAGGGAGAAGGAATGAAAGAGGGAAAGAGTAAAGGAAAGAGAGAAAAACGGAAAGAAAGAGGGGAGAAGAGAGAGAAAGAGGAAACGAACAAGGGAAAGAGGAAAGGAAGGGGATAGAAAGGGGGAAGAAATGAGGGGGAAAAGTGAAGGAGAAAGAGGGAAAGAGTGAAGGAAAGAGAATCACAGGGAAAGAAAAGTGAAAAAGAAAGACATTAAGAGAGTGACTGGGAAGGAAAGAGGGGAAAAAGAAAGAAGAAAAAATAAGGGAAAGAGGGAAGGAAGTTGACAGAAAAGGGAAGAAATGAGGGGAAAAGTGAAGGAGATGAAGAGAGAAAAGGAGAAAGACAGACAGAAGGATAGAGAGAGTGACAGAGTGACGTGTGGTGTGCAGGTGGCGACATTAACCACATCGAAGTGTATGGAGTGGATGGGAGGCGTCGGCTTCACCAAGGACTATCCTATAGAGAAATACTACAGAGACTGTAAGATAGGTGAGTGTGTACAACACACACACACACACACACACACACACACACACACACAGGGAGCTACTGTTTATAGCTGCTGGAACACAAGTTACATCGACATTCCACAACATTAAACGTAACTATAAATGGATAAAAATGATGTACATTTGATAAAAAATGGAATCATTGGCAAACTGCTGTAGTATAAGAGAAATAACCCACTTGGGGTCGTGCTGTTACAGGAAAATAATCAAGTTCAGGATGGTAACATTAACTCTGCTTCATCACACCATCCTGCTGGTGATTATTTTCCTACAACAGCACAACATGGAGAGTTTTATTACTTACACGTGTGTGTGTTTTGTCACAGGAACCATCTATGAGGGAACAACCAACATTCAGCTGAGCACTATAGCAAAGTACATCGGGCAGGAGTACGACTCCTGAACACACACACACACACACACACACACACACACACACACACACACACACTGCCAGACTGTAAAAATCTCAGGATTTTGATCCATCTGAAGAGAGTAATGCTCAATCCTGCTTGACCTTTGTATCTAGAGTGAAATATTTGACTTCATCCTGTGGAGTCATATTTCTGCTCAAACACAAAGTGTGTGTGTGTGTGTGTGTGTGTGTATGTGTGTATAGATTTGTCAAATAATTTTTTTCCGTTAATGTGTGAAAAAATGACGTCTTTGCAAGCAAATAATTAATATACACAAATCTATCTGTATTTCTTATTAGGGAATTATAATAATATAATTATATAATTATTTATATTATAAAAATATAAATCACATGATTATTACACTTATCTGAGACAATTCCACTTAAAATGAATAAATATATATATATATATATATATATATATATATCTAAAAATAAGTTTAATAATGTAACAATTTAACAAGAATGTCAGATATATTTGCATATGTGGAAGATGTCTTAATTTGTTATTTGTAAAATATATACCTTTGTCCTGAGGCTGATTAAATACTGAAGCGTTTGTGCGACTAACGAACGTCTTTTTTTTTTTTTTTGGATTAAAATAGCTCATTTTCATTTTCTCATTTCGGTTTTGTCCATTTCTAGCATTTTTATGTGAATCGGTTTCTGAAAAAATTTACTCACGCTGGGTTTCTGTGACCAGAGGAGAATAAACCAGAGGAGAAAAGGTTACAATTATTTACATATTTTTTGTCCAAATTGTTTTTTTTTTTAGTTTAAAGGAACATTTCAGTCTAAATGAAATAAACACAGTGTTTGTTTATTAATGTTTTAGCCCACAAGTCATGCTCGCTGATAGCTACCAGTTTAGCTTTGAGATCCAAAGTGTCTAGACTGATTTATATGTAGCTGTAACATGGTTGTGAGTTTGTAGGGCTTTGTTACTGACCCAGAAAAAAAAACATAATTATAACGATGAAGCTGAATCCAAGTTGAGAGTAAGTGATTGTGAGCTGATTAACTCTGTAAATGAATATAATTCAGTGTCTTTGTAACAGAGTTTATAAATTCACTGCAGTAATAACAGGTTATTATGACTCCTGTATCATCATCATATCACATGTTCTGAATTTCTGTAAATAAATAAAACTTGTGATTTGTCCGTTGGTGGTTCTGCATGTGTAAATGGATGCTAAACTGTGAAATTATTTGTATTATTTTATTTTATTCCTGCTTTCAAATAAATATGCATTAAGGGGTGATAGAACTGTGTTCCACAATCACAATGTCTGTTACAGATACAGCTTCAGTTAATGTTCACATCAAACATCAGATCAGGACAAGCTGAGTATTTCAGAAGCTTCTGACCTCCTGGAATTTTCACACACAGCATTCTCTAGAGTTTACACAGTATGGTGTGAAAAACTAAAAGCATCCAGTGAGCAGCACTTCTGCAGGCAGAAACGCCATGTTGATGAGCAGGTTCAGAGAAGATCAACCAGACCGCTTCGAGCAGACAGGAAGTCTACGAGAACTCAAATAACCACTCTGTACAACTGTGTTGAGCAGAAAAGCATCTCAGAACACACAACATGCGGAAACACGAGGCTGCAACAGCACAAGACCACATCTGGTTCCACTCCTGACAGCCAAGGACAGAAATCTGAGGCTACAGTGGGGTTAAATTTACCCTTACAGTGTACGGGGTTAAGTTATTCAGTAGTGTTGGATTATTGAATCAGAGTTTATCAGGAATGAAGACAACATTAACTAATGCAGTTAAAATGCAAGGCTTGTTTAAAAATAGTCTGTGGTCACCAAGATCTTGTTTTAAAGCAAATAATCGTAATTAAATCTAATCAATTTGTGCAAACAAAGGGAAAGTGTAAGTGTGACAACGTGTGTAAGATGTACAGAACCGTTTCTGTTGTAGGATCTATAAGATTGGGGAAAGGAAACTGGGATTATGGAGTGGATAATGTTCGTACCAGACGATGGTATTATGGTAAATGGTTATATGTTTCAGATACTGCAAATCAGAAATGTGTGAACTAGTTTCTCCACAACCAGACTGAGAAAAAGAATCAATCATCTCTCTTTTCCAGTGTCTGAACTTTCTGAGACAGTTTCAGATCTTTATGAGATGTAGCTGGGCTGGACATTTGGCTGAGACCTGGCAACCCTGCCTGCAGTCCATGATAACTATTTAAGTTCTTAAGTTTAAATATGAAGCCTTAAGGCGATTGCTTTAAGACTACACAGAAAGCACGGCTTCCCCTAAAATTTCGTTAAAATGCAACAATTAAATGTTTAACAAAGTGTCTATATTATTCATCAAACTTGGTGGAATTCAATATTTTAGCGAAACAAATGATCAAATATCTCACTGCAGTATCACACTGTTCATTCTTTACACTCAAAATGTTTCTGTGGACAGCACAGTCTGCCTGAAACACACGGTTTCACTGGGGAACAATGGAGTGCGGGTGAGTTTTGGATTAAAAAACACATCTCGATGTTTATTGGACAGTGCACTGTTCGTTTGTCCTGCCCCTGGACACAGTGCTTCTCCTTAAGATGATTGGTCAACTTCTCAAAGGGGCAGAACCTCATAACCAGATGTCAATCAGTAAATCGAGAATGAACATGACTGGCATAGAACATAAACATGTAAATAAACTGTCAGTATAAAGTTCTGTTTGATTATTCATGTTCATTTCCGAAATCATGATTATTAAAATATTGCTGTGTATAGAGTATTCTCTGTGTGGAAAGATGAATCTTGGCAAGCATTGTATAGGATTTGATTTTATTTCTTTGATCAGTAATCTGACAGTTTTCTCATTGCAGAAATGACAGACAGAGCTGTGACTAAACACTAAACATGAGGGTCAGAGTAAGTGCTAGAATTCATTGTTTGAGGAAGCATTATCTTAGTAATCACTGTAAAAATCTTACAAAGAAGATCAAAATCAGTTAACAGAAAAAGCATTTTTTCTTTTTAAGTATGATCACCATAATTTAAATTTAAATTCACTTCCAAAAAGAGAAATTCCCATTGTGCTACCGAGTGTCAGCCCAGTGCCAAGAAGCTTTAGCTCCACATTACCGGGATTAACTTTGACACCAGTATCAATCCCCAGGCCCAGCTTCGCTTCAACTGGACCAGCAGAAGCTGATACACTTCCAAGCTCAGCTTGAGCCATGGCTCCTGCTTCCAGAATGTTAGCCTCAGCCTTGGCAGAAGCATTTGGACCTTTAGCTTCAGCTGAAAAGATGCCCCATGATGCTCCAGCTCGTCCTACACCAGCCTCGGCTACGGCTCCAGCTTTAGGAACACGCTTTCCGGGTTCGTCTTCGAAAGCATGAGCGTATGTGTCGGTGCCAGAGTATGATCCTTCAGCATATGTGTGTTCTGGTCTGTCATAGTTATCGATCAGTTCCAGGATGCCCTGTGCTCCAGTGACTGGAACATGTTTTGAGAATGTAAGAATTATACAAAATAGAATCCCGTGCTATATTCACTTCAGATTTTCAAAGTCTTTTGACTTTGTACTTATTTGTTTGAAGCCATGCAATTTTTCAAGTGATCAGAAATATTGGAACATATGACTGACAGGTGTTTCTTGTTGCCCAGGTGAGCCCTGTTAGATTGATTGTTTAAACAATTAATAGCTCTGAATATTTACTCTTAGTTTGAGCCCTGAGTTTCACCTGTGAAGACTGTGTTTGATAAACCAATATGAAGACCAGAGAGCTGTCTATAGAAGAAAAGCAAGCCATTTTGAAGTTGAGAAAAGAGGGAAAATCAATCAGAGCCACTGCACAAGCATTGCATACAACAATGTAGTGTTCCAATATTTTCTGAGTAACTATATATATATATATATATATATATATATATATATATATATATATATATATATATATATATATATATATATATATATATGCCACCATTTGCTGGTTTCTTTTTGCTGTTTGGGGAAAAGCTAGAAACAGGGAAATTCACTTCTATAGTCTTCTTGTACGCAAAGGTAAAATCATGATTTACATTTATGGCATTTGGCAGATGCCCTTATCCAGAGCGACTTACAAACGTGCTTTGAAGTCTATCAAAAATACATTCTGAATATTATATTATTGTTATATGTTGTGATGATCATTAAAAGCTCTCTCATACAAAGTTCCTTTATTTGTTTACTTCTTGTCAATTTGCTGACAAATGATTTTGCCATTTTTTTCCCAAGGAGTGTGGACATATGTATGTATATATATATATATATATATATAGTTTCATGTGAGCTTACCTTTACTCATCTTGGAGACTGGAAGAAAAAATAAAAAGAAAGAAAGGCAGTGAGCTTATAATATCATGTAAGTCATGTTGTTTTCAGCTTCACAGGTTATTCAAGAAATTTTGATATTTTGAATGAAATGTATAACTAGCTGACAGTATGCATTTTCATTCTTAAAATCCTTGAGGAGATTAATACTGGGTTGGTAGCACAATACTTTTTTATTTTTTTAATTGAAGATAATATGATAAATAAATATTGAATAATATTGAAAAGCAGGAATAGCACAGTATGTATTACAGAATTACTATCATACTCACAATTCCGATGTTATCAAGGCTTCTTGATGAATATAAAAGAAACAAACAACAGTTAAGCCCAACTCTTACCAAAGCCTAATTCTGTCCTTTTAGCTCACCTCTCTTTATACACCTCACTTCTGCTCGTCATCATCTCCATAATTGGAGTTGTTGTTTCATTTGCTGACCCTAAATTTTGCCAATTTTAGGCAACCAGTTTCACATTAACTCAGCATCCTGTTTTTTTTTTTTTGTTAAGGATTCTGCTGTGTCATCAGAAGATTCCCAGAGAAGGATCTATTTACCACAGATACCAGTAAAAGAAAGTGTGACATGTTTTCTCCAAAACACATCAAGCTGCTGCTAATGCTACATTACAGGGCAGATGAACATGCTTGGAGGAGACACTTCTATCCCACTGGGCAAGTGGAAGTCAAGTCAAGCGGCTTTATTGTCATTTCAGCCATCGACAGCTGGTGCAGTACACAGTGAAATGAAACAACGTTCCTCCAGGATCATGGTGCTACATAAAACAACACAGAACTACAGGAGACTACACATTACTACATAAAGTGCATGTGCAAACAACACAAGACAGTACAACAACTACTAAAACAGGACAACAGGCGCACCAAGACACAGTGCAGCGCAGACCAGTACACAGTTCTAGTGTGAAAGTGTCAGATATAACAGTAGTGCAAAAGAATAACAATACAATAAATTGCTGTGAATGTAAACATAAAAACTAGGGCATAATATTCAGCAGATAAGCTCCAGCGTGCTGCCCAGTTATGTGTTTTAGCCCAGAAACCTCATCAATGAGGCAAAAAGTGGTAGTTAACATAATGCAATATTTTGGATTTTCAGTCAATATAATATTCCTGGCTTTTCTGTTTTTCTATATACAGTGTTGCCACGGTAAGCCATCTCATTTCACATCCTCTTTCCTCTCCAAACAGTTTTAAACCTCTGTCATTTATTTCACTTTTTAGTCCTCACTCTTCATATACTGGATTGGCAGTTTATTGGGTATAAGATTAACAACAATGATCTGATAAACAAATAAAATGGTGATTTAGTACATGTAAAAATTGTAATGGACTGTGAAACTTTGAGTCATAGTTCTGTATGGGCATTTTCACACCTTTCAGCACTTCAAATGTTCTCACACCCCTCTAAAAGCACCCACAAACAAACTGTACCGAGACCACTGGGTCCTTTTGTGGTTCGTTTGATTTGTGCCATGTGAACATGAAGACACACGAGTGCGCTTTGCGTTTCGTTATGCCAGAAGTACCTCGAGGCTTGCGATACATAGACGCCATCTTCTGTCACTGGTAAAAACAAAACTTTTCACAATGTCTGGTCGTGGGATTGTGGGGACTCAGGGGGAGACCACTGCACTCCCCGGGCGCCGCAGCAAAAAAAAAGGCTGCCCACTGCTCCGGGTGTGTGTTCACGGTGTGTGTGTTCACTACTGTGTGTGTGTTCACTTGGATGGCTTAAATGCAGAGCACAAATTCCGAGTATGGGTCACCATACGTGGCCACACGTCACTTCACTTCACTTATTGTTTTCGGAAAAAATGAAAGATAGAAGTTACAACAGAACGGCACTGCAATGTCGTGTAAAAGTAAAGGAGCTACGTCAGAAGTACATGAGCACCTGGGACAAAATGCAAAGAAGTGGGGAATGTGCTGAAATTAAGAATTCAATTTCATCTAATGCTGCACAGAGAGCTGGGGTCTGAGTTCACATGGGTGCCTTTCATGTGTCCAGGGCACAATGAAATCTCAAGACTATCAAGGCATTCTGGAGCAAAATGTACTGCCTAGTGTCAGAAAGCTCCGTCTCAGTCGCAGGTCATGGGTCCTCCAACAGGACAAAGACCCAAAACCCACAGATAAAAGCATCCAAGAATGGCTAAGAACAAAACATCAGACTATTCTGAAATGGCCTTCCGTGAGCTCTGATCTGAATCCTATCGAACATCTGTGGAATCTATGGAGCTGAAACATGCAGTCTGGAGAAGGCTCACTTCAAACCTGAGATAGCTGGAGCAGCTCAGGAAGAGTGGGACAAACTCAGAAGTCTCACTGAGAGTCACAGAAACTCTAAAGGTTGTGCAACAAAATATTAGGTTAAGGGTCCCATCATTTTTGTCCATGCCATTTTAATTTGTTTTATTATTTAAAATATTCTGTTGAATCAAAAATCAAAAGCAAAGTCTGATTTTTTTTTACTGATTTAAAATTACTTTTGTAAGTTTCAAGTTCTTTCATAGAAAATTGTGGGTTCTTCTTTTTTTGTGGAAAAGTTTTGTCCATGTCTGTACACTGTGAACGCCAAAAGCACTGAGATCACTTGCAGCTGGTTCCCATTCTGGTTCACTCTAACCAAACTGGGTTTGGTTCATTTAAAGTGTACTATATTTGAAACAACCCTATGACTCAGACCTGTTTCTATCTTCAGAGTTTGTGAGGAACTAGAGAGTTTCACCAAAGATCCCAAAGCAGAAGCACAAGTACAAGTTGTTTTGGTTGCTGCGAAGGATTTGCTTTGGAGAAGTTAAAATTGTTCCTAGGATGTGTTGTGTTCAGGACTGTTTCCCGTTTAGCGATGAAAATAAATAACTCCGATCAAAATAAAAAATTACCAGCTTTACATTTTTACTAAAATATTTTCCATGTGCTCAGCTTAGTTTCACTAATGGACATGAACAATAAGGCTAAAAATAATTCATACCACTTCACTGCTACTGTTTCTTGTTCTTAATTCACATGTCACAGAATTCCAGCTCTGAAGATTCATAGCACTTGAGAAACTTCAGCTTCTGAGTTTGAACTTTGAGGTTGATGGGAAACTTCGGCTTTCATGTTCTAATTATGAGGTTGAAGATTAAAAAATAATCAATACCTACTTGGAGAATTAAAACTTCCCAGGTCCCATTTAATGCAGTATTACTGATCACTGCAGGTTATGATATTATAATAATTACTGGGTGGGCAACGTTTTAACCTGAAAGGACAACTTGGTTAGATGTTTGTAAATCTCTGGTGGAACTTTAGTGATGGATGAATGCAACAGAAATCATTAGATTCATCCAACATTTGTAAAAGAACGAAACACAGGGAAGGTGAGATATTTAAATTTATCTCAAGAGCAGTTTCTCTCATTTAACTCTTTAAAACTCAATTCTTCATCTTAAAGCATATTATTCAGTAACTAATCCAAAATTAGCTACTGCTGGACCAATCAAGGATCCAATCTGACTCAGTGAATGAGAAAGGAGCGAATCTCAGTCATGACTTAAAAATTCACTGATTTAAACATTAAACCGCAGAACATCTCACACACAATTTGTGTGTCTGTTGGCATTAAACCCATAAATAGGAGCTCGGCTGTTTGTAGCAGTTTATACACACACACACACACACACACACACACACACACACACACACACACACACACCCCTCCACGTACAGCATAACCTTTATTAATGTATCTCCGGTTTAATTTCTGATTGTTTTACTAATTCTCAAATTTTTTGCAATATTTGTTGCAAATGTTCATTTGTTTGGTCAGAATTCCTTCAGGAGCGTGCAGGATTGGTCAGATTCTTTCAGGAGAGACAGGACTTGTGTACCTCTATATTTATGTAAATAATTAACAGTTGCTATATAACCTGTGAACAGTTAGTGGTTAATTTACTAATTACGATAAATCTGGAAACACTATAGGGGAAAAAAATGACAACATGGCATAAAAATAAATCATAAATAACAAAGACCCGCTTTTTTTCTGTGGAAATACTGAATCGTCCTGAAGAGTGATGCATGATACTGAAAGTGATTAAGAAAATAAAAGAGTTAAGTAAGCTTGAACATGAAAATAAATCTGCTGAATTGTTTGAGGTGTCAGTGGATCTCACTGTTCCCAGAAGGGGTGTTGGATATATCTTTGTCTGAAACATTCTCACATACAGAGATTAGTAAATCGAAAAAGAAAAAAAAACAGCAAAAGTGACTGAATATATGGCTTTATTGTGTTGTATATGTTTTATACATCTATAGCAGATCTTTAAAGTAAAGTAATAGAGTACTACAAGAAATTTAAGGAGTGAATAGTTTTCTAAATGATGCACTGTGTTTCCAGGAAGGTCAAAGACAATAAAAAAAAAATAACTAGACTGTTTACCCGAAAACCTCTTGATGACTTGGGGAGATGAAGCGAAAGTGGACATTTGCTGGTTATAAAAACTTCTGACGTTTCTATTCAGGACACTCACTCAAACTAACGCTGAGCTGGAGCCATCACAGGAGAGAAAACAGGTAAAAATCAACACATTTCTACTTTTATGCAGCATGAATAATCCAGTTTAAAAGAAATAATACAATTTTTAGCTTTAAATTAAATTAGCATGATGCTGTAATTTGATTAAAGACAACTAATTATGTGTATGATGTTGACTTGTATCAACAAACCCTTTACAGTGTATTATGTAAGTAATAAACAGTGTGTGTGTGTGTGTGTGTGTGTGTGTGTGAGAGAGAGAGACAGTAAATAATGAGTGACAGGGTAGTGTGATGAAGTGGAGTTACTGTTACCACCCTGAAGTTATTTTCCTATAACACCACATCCCCAAGAGTTTACTCCTTTTATACCACAGCAGTTTACCAACCTCTCTTTTTTCTCTCTCTTGAAGTTAATAAGACAAAAAAAAAACCCCACAACAATCCCCTCTATCCTGAAGATGTTGGAAAACTTACAGCTTTACCTCTGACTGGTACAAAGCTCTGACACTGGAGACTCCTTCCATAAATGTTACGTAAACGTCTCCTTAGTTTAAGAAACTTCACTATATCAACAACTATGCACATTTTTAATGTGTTAATGTGGAGTTTCTGCCATTAGAACGATTGCATTAATATAAACCTGTGATTTGCAGCTGCAAATCATATAATACGTATATGATACATATAATTTTTTTCTTTGTTTAATTTAACATACTGTAAAATACTCAGTTGTATTTGACATGATACACAATAAAGCACAGTATTTTCAAAATCCAGAGGTTAATCAAAACAGGTGAAGAGGGTAAGGGTCATTCACAAACAATCAAGGCAAGAAACAACGGCTCAGAACTTACACAAACCAGAACAATCAGCAAGGCATGTGCATTTCATATATTGTGGAAACAGGAAATGAACATGACAATAGAAGAAGTGTCCTAGAATTCAGGGGAGGATGCCCTCTGGTGGCGTGGTGGTGAAATGTCCTGGGTGGATGTGACGTGGATTTTGTCATTGCAGTGACATTTGATATTATTCTGCTTTGTAGGAACATTGTAGTGGATATGGGAGGTAGCTACAGCAAAAGACAGTGGGTTCTCCTGGCAGCAGGTTCTAAAGGTTGGGAAAACTACAGACATCAGGTGTGAATATTAAATACAGCGGTTTGATTTTACTGTTACTTTTACTTGATTTTACTGTAGTGGTATATATACATATTATATATTTTTTATAATTGTTTTGAGATCACAGTAAAATAATTTCCTTTAAACACAAATCTAAAGTTACAGTTTCATTTTCAGGCCAATGTGTGCCACGCTTATCAAGTCGTACAACAGAGTGGTGTTCCAGATGAACAGATTGTGGTGATGACGTATGATGATATCGCTAATAATAAAGAGTGAGTATTACAGAGTTTGTGTTGTTTTATTCCTCTGCAGTGCCATTTACAGTGGATATAAAAAGTGTACACAACCCTGTTAAAATGGCAGGTTCCTGTGAAACAAAATAAAAACCAAGATAAATCATGTCAGAACTTTTTCCACCCTCACTGAGAAATTACAACATATAAAAATTAAGTGAAAAAGAATCAGAAATATTTTAGGGAAAAATAGGAAAAATAAAAAAATGTACAATAACCTGGTTGCATAAGTGTACACACCCTTTTATAATTGGGGATGTGGCTGTGTTCAGAATGAACCAATCACATTCAGTCTCATGTACAAAAGTAATTATCATACAGCTGTCACCAATGAAATTATTCTGATTAACCCCAAATAAAGATCAGCTGTTTCTGTAGGAACATCTTCTTGGTTTTATCTGACTGCTGAAGCCATGTTCTGCAAAGAGCTTGAAAAACCTGAACAGGGTCTCACTGTGGAAAGGAATCGATCAGGAGAGAGGTGCCAAAAATCTTTAGATGTACCATAGAACACCGTGAAGGCCATCATCAACAAGTGGAGAAAATGGAGCACCACAGTGACATCACCAGGAACAGGACATTGAAACAAATCGCCTGGAATTTTAAACCCCAAACTACCTGTAAATTGATATAAGGGAGGGAACCACCGGCAAAGTTATAAATAGGATCTGTGTAATTTCAAACACTCAATAAGACAAATGATAGATGCAAAAAGGAATATATAATTCCATAAACAAGTCATACACAGTATAGACAAAGGTATGCATCCCACATAAACACACAAAAATCAGATGTGAAGAACACCCTATGGTGTGGGAACATCACATATTCAATTCCCTTGCACATAAGAAAAATAAAAAACTTCTTATCTGATTAGTCCCCCTAGGTTGTAAACCCTTGTGTTTGTAGATGAATGAAGGTAAAAAATGTTGAAATGCATTGAGCTGTTGTAGATAAAGTTAGTCCGTCACAATCCATCAAAAACCAGGGGTACAATCATCCATTAGTCCTAGAACATCAACCAAAAAACGTCCCAAACAGGATAGGAGTATGAAGTCCTGAGGTTAAACCTTCTCTGGTGAATAAACCTCCTTGGGTATCGATAGCAAAGACTAAAGAGTCCTTACTAACTGAGCAGAAAATCCTTTAGATTCTCAGTCGGGACTCCAAGAGTAGCACAAGGGCACCATGAGCCATGTTGTTAGCACCAAACAATCTGACTTCTCCTATCATTACATCGCTGTTATACTCAAGCCCCCAGCACCATACTCCCCCTAGTGACAGGTAGTGACTTTCCATATAAAAGAGGAAATACTGTGACAGGCCAAGACTGTTACAATGTCCCTCCAAAATTTATAAAAAGACAAGACAAAAACTTACCAGGGAGGCTCCCAAGAGACCTACAGCAACATTAAAGGAGCTGCAGGAATATCTGACTGTACTGATTACTCTCTGCATGTGACAACAATCTCTATTATTCTTCACATGTCTGGGCTATGGGGTAGGGCGGCTAGACGGAAGCCCTTTCTCACAAAAAAACATCCAAGCTCAACTAAATCACCCCAAACCATGTGGCAAAATGTGTTATGGTCTGATCAGACTGATTCCAAAAGGTATAATAATTCCATAATTCCAAAAGGTATGTTTTGTATGGTATGTTCTGGCTTTTCTTCAGCCAGAACTGCGGCTTTCATCAAGATGGAGGATATCGTGAATATCTACAAATGCCAGTTGATTTTAGTGCAAAACCTTCAGGTGTCTGCTAGTAAGCTGAAGATGAAAAGGAATTTCACCTTTCAGCACGACAATGACCCAAAGCATACATCCAAATCAACAAAGGGATGGATTAACCAGAAGAAGATCAATGTTTCTGAATGACCTAGCCAGGGCCCAGACCTGAATCCAACTAAAAATCTGTGGGGTGACCTGAAGTGAGCTGTGCACAGGAGATGTCCTTACAATTTGATGGATCTAGAATGTTTTTGCAAGAAAGAGTGGGAAAATATTGCCAAGTCAAGACACGCTGATAGACTCTTAGCCAAAAAGACTGAGTGGTGTAATAAAATCAAAAGGTGCTTCAACAATGTATTAGATTAAGGGTGTGTATACTTATGCTTATATATATATATACAGGGTGGATCAATGATATGGATACGTTTGTACATAAAATGGCTTTTAAAAACATTTTAAGGAATATTTTTCCTCCCTAAAAATCAATAGAAACAAATCTATAAAATGTTATCAGCTGCACAAGGACAGGTTTCTCTGGGGAACAATGGAGTGCGGGTGAGTTTTGTATTAAAAAAAAACAAAAAACACATCTCGATGTTTATTGGACAGTCCGCTGTTCGTATGTCCCGCCCCTGGACGCAGTGCTATAGAGTATTCTCTGTGTGAAATGATGAATCTTGGCAAGCATTGTATAGGATTTGATTTTATTTCTTTGATCAGTAATCTGACAGTTTTCTCATTGCAGAAATGTTAGACAGAGCTGTGACTAAACATGAGGGTCAGAGTAAGTGCTAGAATTCATTGTTTGAGGAAGCATTATCTTAGTAATCACTGTAAAAATCTTACAAAGAAGGTCAAAATCAGTTAACAGAAAAAGCATTTTTTCTTTTTAAGTATGATCACCATAATTTAAATTTAAATTCACTTCCAAAAAGAGAAATTCCCATTGTGCTACCGAGTGTCAGCCCAGTGCCAAGAAACTTTAGCTCCACATTACCGGGATTAACTTTGACACCAGTATCAATCCCCAGGCCCAGCTTCGCTTCAACTGGACCAGCAGAAGCTGATACACTTCCAAGCTCAGCTTGAGCCATGGCTCTTGCTTCCAGAATGTCAGCCTCAGCCTTGGCAGAAGCATTTGGACCTTTAGCTTCAGCTGAAAAGATGCCCCATGATGCTCCAGCTCGTCCTACACCAGCCTCGGCTACGGCTCCAGCTTTAGGAACACGCTTTCCGGGTTCGTCTTCGAAAGCATGAGCGTATGTGTCGGTGCCAGAGTATAGTCCTTCAGCATATGTGTGTTCTGGTCTGTCATAGTTATCGATCAGTTCCAGGATGCCCTGTGCTCCAGTGACTGGAACATGTTTTGAGAATGTAAGAATTATACAAAATAGAATCCGGTGCTATATTCACTTCAGATTTTCAAAGTCTTTTGACTTTGTACTTATTCGTTTGAAGCCATGCAATTTTTCAAGTGATCAGAAATATTGGAACATGTTACTGACAGGTGTTTCTTGTTGCCCAGGTGAGCCCTGTTAGATTGATTGTTTAAACAATTAATAGCTCTGAATATTTACTCTTAGTTTGAGCCCCGAGTTTCACCTGTGAAGACTGTGTTTGTTAAACCAATATGAAGACCAGAGAGCTGTCTATAGAAGAAAAGCAAGCCATTTTGAAGTTGAGAAAAGAGGGAAAATCAATCAGAGCCACTGCACAAGCATTGCATACAACAATGTAGTGTTCCAATACTTTCTGAGTAACTATATATATATATATATATATATATATATATATATATATATATATATATATATATATATGTATATCTCTATATATATATTTATATATATACATACACATAGACTCCTTGCCAAAAACAATGGGCCAATATTAAGCTTTTAATGGTCACTGGTCAGGAAATGAGCAGGGATGAAACAGATGCACTCCTGAGAGCTCCTGTGCCTCCATTTGCTGGTCTATCAAAAATACATTCTGAATGTTATATTATTGTTATATGTTGTGAGAATCATTAAAAGCTCTCTCATACAAAGTTCCTTTATTTATTTGTTTACTTCTTGTCAATTTGCTGACAAATGATTTTGCCATTGTGGTTTTTTTTGCCAAGGAGTGTGTACATATATTCATGTATATAAATAAATAAATAAATTATATATATATATATATATATATATATATATATATATATATATATATATATATATATATATATATATATATATATATATATATACACATAAATATATGTATATATAAATATGTGTGTGTGTGTGTGTGTGTGTGTGTATAGTTTCATGTGAGCTTACCTTTACTCATCTTGGAGACTGGAAGAAAAAATAAAAAGAAAGAAAGACAGTGAGCTTATAATATCAGGTAAGTCATGTTGTTTTCTCATTCAGCTTCACAGGTCAAAAAAATGTAAATAGTTTTTTTTTTAACTGAAAATCTAAATAGCTATTAGAATAGATGGAATTCATTAATACATTATTTTTCGATTTATATTTCAATTTATATTTCGATTTATAATATAATTTATAATTAACTGAATGTAAGTAAAATGCGTCTCTCCTAACCTGCAGACAAATAATAGATAATAAATAACTAAATAAATGCATTTTGTTTATTATTCAAGAAATTTTGATATTTTGAATGAAATTTATAACTAGCTGACAGTATGCATTTTCATTCTTAAAATCCTTGAGGAGATTAATACTGGGTTGGTAGCACAATACTTTTTTATATTTTCTTAATGGAAGATAATATAATAAATAAATATTGAATAATATTGAAAAGCAGGAATAGCACAGTATGTATTACAGAATCAGTATCATACTCACAATTCCGACGTTATCAAGGCTTCTTGATGAATATAAAAGAAACGAACAACAGTTAAGCCCAACTCTTACCAAAGCCTAATTCTGTCCTTTTAGCTCACCTCTCTTTATACACCTCACTTCTGCTCGTCATCAGCTCCATAATTGGAGTTGTTTTTTCACTTTAGTTCATTTGCTGACCCTAAAGTATGCCTATATTAGGAAACCAGTTTCACATCCTTTTTTTTTTTTTTTTTTGTTAAGGATTCTGCTGTATCATCATAAGATTCCCAGAGAAGAATCTACTTACTACAGATACCAGTAAAAGAAAGTGTGACATTACAGGGCAGATGAACATGCTTGGAGGAGACACTTCTATCCTACTGGGCAAGTGGAAGTCAAGTCAAGTGGCTTTATTGTCATTTCAGCCATAGACAGCTGCTACAGTACACAGTGAAACGAAACAGCGTACCTCCAGGACCATGGTGCTACATAAAACAACACAGAACTACAGGAGACTACACATTACTACAATCACACCTCATATACTGGATTGGCAGTTTATTGGGTATAAGATTAACAACAATGATCTGATAAACAAATAAAATGGTGATTTAGTATATGTAAAAATTGTAATGGACTGTGAAACTTTGAGTCATAGTCTGTATGGGCATTTTCACACCTTTCAGCACTCCAAATGATCTCACACCCCTCTAAAAGGACCCACAAACAAACCGTACCGAGACCACTGGGTCCTTTTGTGGTTGATTTGATTTGTGCAATGTGAACATGAAGACACACCAATCCGCTTTGCATTTCGTTATGCCAGAAGTACCTCGAGGCTTGCGATACGTAGACGCCATCTTCTGTCACTGGTAAAAACAAAACTTTTCACAATGTCTGGTCGTGGGATTGTGGGGTCTCAGGGGGAGACCACTGCACTTGTTGATATTTGGAGAGAGGATTGCATTAAACATCAACTATCCTCACCACATAAGAATATCAAATTTTTTCTTTTGTTTTCCCAAAAAATAAAGGATAGAGGTTACAACAGAACAGCACTGCAATGTAGTGTAAAAGTAAAGAAGCTACTTCAGAAGTACATGAACACCTGGGACAAAATGCAATGAAGTGCGGAGTCTGCTGAAATTAAAGATTCAATTTCATCCAATGCTGCACAGAGAGCTGGGGTCTGAGTTCTTAAGGAGTTGTGGTTGAACAACAAGGGGTCTGAGGACACATCAATGCTAAAGAGGACCAAAAAATAAACTGGTCCCCTTGTAAGTCTACTTACATTGTGAACACCAAAAGCACTGAGATCACCTGCAGCTGGTTCCCATTCTGGTTGACTTTAACTAAACTGGGTTTGGTTCATTTAAAGTGTACTATATTTGAAACAACCCTATGACTCAGATCTGTTTCTATCTTCAGAGTTTGTGAGGAACTAGAGAGTTTCACCAAAGATCCTGAAGAAGAAGCATAAGCTGTTTTGTTTTGCTGAGTAGGACTTGCTTTGGAGAAGTTAAAATTGTTCCTAGAATGTGGTGTGTTCAGGACTGTTTCCCGCTTAGTGATGAGCACAAAGACACTTCTGTACCATTCCGATCAAAATCAAAATCAATCAGAAGTAGGGCATCAGGATGGGTCAGGCAGGTCTGGGGAGCAGAAGAGATCAGGATCACTGGCATCTCAGAAGTAGCATGTGTAGCTCGACAGAGAGTGGGAGAGATGGAGAGATTGTTAGGTAAGCTTTTGTCCTCTGATGGATAAGGACAATGTACTTTGCGTGCAGAGTGAAAGCAGGGACTCCGGCAAGACTAGCGATGACAGCATAACTGAAAGGGAGAGCCAGAAGCTAACACAGACATGAGGGCACCCTAGGACATAAGGCAGCCAGCCACTCCACCGTCAACAAACCTGAGTGAGCGCATGAGAGTGGGGGCCGACAGCATCCAAACATCCCAGTTCACGACAACACTATATGCCTGTGAACCCTCCAGACCTGCCCCTGTACCTAAGAAAAAAAATATTCACAAAAGGTTTGACTAAACAAATATGTTTTCAGCCTAGACTTAAACACTGAGACTGTGTCTGAGCCCCGAACACTAAGTGGAAGGCTGTTCCATAACTGTGGGGATTTGTAAGAGAAAGCTCTAGCCCCAGCTGTAACCCGCATTATTCGAGGTACCAACAAAGAGCCTGCACCTTTTGATCGAAGTAGGCGTGGCGGATCATAAAAGACCAAAAGTTCGCTCAGGTACTGAGGCACGAGACCATTTAGTGCTTTATAGGTCAATAGTAGTGTTTTATAATCAATATGAAATTTGATTGGGAGCCAATACACTGTGGATAAGATAGGGGTGATGTGGTCATATCTTCTGGTTCTAGTAAGGACTCTCGCTGCTGCATTCTGGACAAACTGGAGCTTGTTTATGCATCTACTGGAACATCCAGATAGTAAGGCATTACAATAATCCCACCTAGAGGTAACAAAAGCGTCAACGAATTTTTCTGCACTGTGACAATATATTTCTTATTTTAGCAATATTTCTGAGATGAAAGAAAGCGATCCAAGTGATATTATATACATGAGCTTCAAAAGAAAGACTAGAGTCGATAATCACACCAAGGTCTTTTACTGCTGCACATGATGAAACAGAAAGGCCATCCAGAGTTATTATGTAATCAGAAAGCTTACTTCTAGCTGCATGTGAAACTAGTACAACTAAGTAAGCTGTCTTGTCAGAATTAAGTAAGAGAAAGTTAATAAGCATCCAGTTTCTAATGTCTTTTACACATTCCTCAACTTTATTAAGCTGGTGTCCGTCATCTGGCTTTGCTGAAACATACAACTGTGTGTCATCAGCGTAACAGTGGAAGCTAATAACGTGTTTATGAATAATTTTGCCCAGAGGTAGCATATATAAAGAAAAGAGCAGTGAGCCTAAAGCAGAGCCTTGCAGGACACCAAACTTTACCTTAGTATGCGAAGAGAAATCACCATTTACATCTACAAACTGATAACAGTCAGTCAGATAAGACCTGAGCCAGGAGAGGGCCGTTCCCTTACTACATGCCTACTACATTTTCTAGTCAATCGAGGAGAATAGCATGATCAATGGTATCAAAAGCTGCACTAAGGTCAAGCACCACAAGCAAGGAGACACAACCCTGATCAGAGGCCAGAAGTAAGTCATTTACCACTTTAACCAGTGCTGTCTTTGTGCTATGATGAGGCCTAAATTTACAGAGGTACAGGTAAGCAACTATTTTTGTCCGGAACAATGCAATAATTGCCAATCAAAATGGTGAGACCGGAAATCTCAGCACAGGAGTAGGAACATTAACACACATTCTTTTCAAGTATCAGTATTTGGTTCCCCACTCCATACTTTTTCAGGTGTTTGCTGAGTTTAATAGAATTGCCAGTAAGAATCTTGAGGGAGACTTCTTTGAAGCCCTGGACCAGCACACACCCCGTTTCATTGAAGTCGAAAAAAGGAACTGTTGCACAGAAACTGGCTGACTTAATGAAACAAATCAACTGGGTGGTATATAGTTCATTTTTAACTTTTAGGGAATCTTTGGTGTCCATTGTAGGATAAAAATGCATTTTTCATAGTGGATGCAACAATCACTCCTTATTCCAGTAAAGAACAGTAACAAAAACCAATCGTTTTCACTCCACTTACAACTTTTGTTTGTGCCTCGTGTCTCTTAACTGCGATTTTGTTTTGCTATATCATTAGACACCAGGTGTGACTGCCTGGCGCACTCTTGTTCTCAAAGGCATTCCCATTGTACTTGGTGATGACTCCAGTGAATTCTACCAGACATGCTTTGTAAGTACTTGCATAGAAAAAAGAACCGTTTGGTCTGATTTGAAAAATCATTTCCGGTACTTACATAGATGTAGAACAAAGATGTAACTCTGTCTGTAAAATACACAGTGAGTTAGGGACGCACTAAGTCTCCAGTATTATTGGTATTGTGTACAAGCCCAGAATTTCTGATATCCATCCCATGTCTCCAATGAGATATGCCCAGAATTAGTCGTACCCATGATCAATTCTGATTGCAGTACATTTTTATTTGGTCAAATTTGGTCAGAATTGATCATGGGTACAAATAATTCTGGGCTTAACTGTATACTACTCTTGAAAGTCCTCGGATACTATCCACCCATCCCACTTCTTGGCAACGTTACATTAGATTCTTTTTTTTTTTTTTTTCTTAGATTTAGGCTTTTATTGTCATTGTAACATGCCACATGTACAACGAAATTTAAAGTGTCGATCAGTTTAAAGTGCGCAGTCATACATACATTCAACTTTAAACCATATAAAAGCAAATACTAAGTAGCATTAAAAAGATAAAAGAAATACTGTACTAAAATAAGTTAAAGCAAGTTAAAACAACCTAACCCACCCTCATACATACTTCCCACCTATTGCACATTCCCGTGTAAGCAGCGTTTTATTGAGTGTCGTTATGGTTGTTGAGTGTAGTTATGCTTTTTGGATAAAAACTATTTTTCAGTCTGTTCGTCCTTGCTCTGATTGTTCTGTATCGCCGTCCTCACGGTAACAGTCCAAACAGAGAGTGCCCGGGGTGTGATGTGTCCTTGCGGATGTATTGGCCCTTCTTGAGACAGTGGGAACTGTGTAGTTCTTCCAGTGTTGAGAGAAGGCAGCCGACGATCTTCTGGGCCGAGTTTATGACCCTCTGGAGCGCTTTTTTCTGAGCCTCTGTGCAGCTGGTGAACCATACGCCGATGCAGTAGGTCAGGATGCTCTCTATACAGCACCGGTAGAAGGACAGCAGGAGTCTCTGAGTGATGTTATTCTTCCTCAGCACCCTGAGGAAGTAGAGTCTCTGCTGGGCCTTTTTCAGCAGTTCAGAAGGTTAGGCCTTCCTCTAACTGAACTCCCAGGAACCTGAAATCAGCTAACCTCTCTACACAGTCCCCACTGATGAAAAGTGGAGATATGTCCATTTTCTTCCTCCTGTAGTCTATGATCAGCTCCTTTGTCTTTGTGGTGTTAAGGTGCAGGTTATTCTCCTTACACCACCCCGACAGCCGCTCCACCTCGTCTCTATAGGCCGACTCATCCCCCCGAGTCCCACCACTGTGGTGTCGTCCGCGTACTTCACAATGATGTTGCTGTGGTGGGCGGGGGTGTAGTCGTGAGTATAGAGAGTGTAGAGCATGGGGCTCAGCACACAGCCCTGTGGGGAGCCGGTGCTGAGGCTGAGGGCCGTGGATGTATGTTGGCCCATTCTGACCTTCTGGCTGCGATCCGAAAGAAAGCTGTTAATCCACCTGCAGATGGAATGTGGAAACCCCAAGTTCTCGAGTTTCTCCACCAGTTTGTAGGGAAGGATTGTATTGAATGCCGAGCTGTAATCCACAAAGAGCATCCGGACGTAGCTCCCCTGCTGCTTCAGGTTGGACAGCGCAGCATGGAGGGCTGTGGCCACAGTATCCTCTGTGGATCTGTTTCCCCTGTAGGCAAACTGGTGAGAATCAAAACTTGGGGGCAGGAGTGATGTGATATGGCTCCAGACCAGTTTTTCAAAGCACTTCATCACTACTGGTGTGAGTGCAACTGGCTGGTAGTCACTCAGGCTGGAGATGTGGGATTTCTTTGGCAGGGGGACTACGGAGGAGGATTTCAGACATGGTGGAACAGTGGACGGGGCCAGGGACTGGTTGAAGATCTTGGTAAGGATTCCAGCCAGCTGATCGGCACAGACTTTCAGTACCCGGCCAGGGACGCCGTCTGGTCCGGCAGCCTTCCTTGGGTAGATGGACCTCAGCGTGCGCCTGACCTTGCTCTCCTCGATTGTGAGGGCTGAACTACTGTGGGCCATGGAAAATAAATGGGCCTGCATTTAACAGAAGGTTTGCTGTGTCTCCCAGCACAGTCTCAAGAGCATGGAGGAGATTCCAGGAGGCACTTACACTAGGAGAGCTGGACAGGGCTGTAGAAGGTCCTTAACCCATCAGCAGGATCGGTGTCTGCTCCTTTGTGCAAGGAGGAACAGGATCAGCACTGCCAGAGCCCTACAAAATGACCTCCAGCAGGCCACTGGTGTGAATGTCTCTGACCAAACAATCAGAAACAGACTTCATGAGGGTGGCCTGAGGGCCCGACGCCCTCTAGTGGGCCCTGTGCTCACTGCCCGGCACCGTGGAGCTCGATTGGCATTTGCCACTGAACACCAGAATTGGCAGGTCCGCCACTGGCGCCCTGTGCTTTTCACAGATGAGAGCAGGTTCACCCTGAGCACATGTGACAGACGTGAAAGGGTCTGGAAAAGCCGTGGAGAACGTTATGCTGCCTGTAACATCGTTCAGCATGACCGGTTTGGTGGTGGGTCAGTGATGGTCTGGGGAGGCATATCCGTGGAGGGACGCACAGACCTCTACAGGCTAGACAATGGCACCCTTACTGCCATTAGGTATCGGGATGAAATCCTTGGACCCATTGTCAGACCTTACGCTGATGCAGTGGGTCCTGGGTTCCTCCTGGTGTACGACAATGCCAGGCCTCATGTGGCGAGAATACTCAGGCAGTTCCTGAAGGATGAAGGAATTGATACCATTGAATGGCCCCACGCTCGCCTGACCTAAATCCAATAGAACACCTTTGGTACATTATGTTTCGGTCCATCCGATGCCGCCAGGTTGCACCTGAGACTGTCCAGGAGCTCACTGATGCCCTGGTCCAGATCTGGGAGGAAACACCCCAGGACACCATCCGTCGTCTCATTAGGAGCATGCCCCGATGTCGTCAGGCATGCACACAAGTACGTGGGGGCCATACAAACTACTGAGTACCATTTTGAGTTGCTGCAATGAAATTTCAGCAAAATGGACTAGCCTGCTGCAGCATTTTTTCACTTTGATTTTCGGAGTGTCTTTCAATTCAGCCCTCTGTAGGTTGATCATTTTCATTTCCATCAAACAATGTGGCATCCTTTCGTTCCTAACACATTACCCAGTCCATATCAGTGTAGATAACCAGCATGATATTTTTCCCCATTGAGATCTGATGTGTTTTCAAAGTGTTCCTTAATTTATTTTGAGCAGTGTATTTAGATCTATATTCTCTAGCAAATGCTAACACAAACACAGGCAGTTTTGCCTGTTATTTGGGCTTACATATGCACTGCATTTGGGTTACCCAAAGTGCATGGCAAATACACTCAGATTCATTCAAACAGTAATGCTTAGATTGGGAAACAAGGCCCTTCCACCCAAACTGATAACACTGAAAAACAGTTTACTCGGTTAGACCAATAAAGAGTTATCAGCTGTCATGTTCTTAACTGTTGCATTCATTGTTGTTCTGTTAATTGACAATTAAAATAAATGTTACAATGCATTTGAGTCAACCCAATTGTGTTCTCACTCCATTGTTTTCGTGGGATTATTACAGTTTACACATGCATTCATTGCTTATTGATAGACTATTGTTTGCAAGTATTATTGTAGAGTAATTCAGTTACAGTAAATGTGTTTAATTTCATGACGTGAACCTGGAAATGAGTGAATAAAAGTAAATATTAAGCTATGATTATATGATTTAAATATAATTTAAATTTACTGATTTTAATATTTCAATCTGTGGAAAAACTCAGTCAACTTACATAAACTTAAAAGATTTAAGTAAGTTGTACTGGTTATTAATATTTTTCCACAATTTTTGGACAATCAGAATAAACAAGTTACTCTAACTTAACATCGTTAATTCTACTTTACTTAATTTTTTTGAGGCAATGAGTTTGTTATTTTTTTAAAAAAATAAAGCCAGCTTATTACATTTTACAGTGTAATGAACATGAACAATAAGGCTAAAAATAATTCATACCACTTCACACCACTGTACTGCTACTGTTTCTTGTTCTTACTTCACGTCACAGAATTCCAGCGCTGAAGATTCATAGCTCTTGAGAAACTTTAGATTCTGAGTTTGAACTATGAGGTTGATGGGAAACTTTCACGTTCTAATTAGTTGACAGATTAAAAAAATCAATACCTACTTGGAGAATGAAAACTTCCCAGTTCCCATTTAATGCAGTATTACTGATCACTGCAGGTTATGATATTATAATAATTACTGGGTGGGCAACGTTTTAACCTGAAAGGACAACTTGGTTAGATGTTTGTAAATCTCTGGTGGAACTTTAGTGATGGATGAATGCAACAGAAATCATTAGATTCATCCAACATTTGTAAAAGAACGAAACACAGGGAAGGTGAGATATTTAAATTTATCTCAAGAGCAGTTTCTCTCATTTAACTCTTTAAAACTCAATTCTTCATCTTAAAGCATATTATTCAGTAACTAATCCAAAATTAGCTACTGCTGGACCAATCAAGGATCCAAACTGACTCAGTGAATGAGAAAGGAGCGAATCTCAGTCATGACTTAAAAATTCACTGATTTAAACATTAAACCGCAGAACATCTCACACACAATTTGTGCAACTGTTGGCATTAAACTCATAAATAGGAGCTCAGCTGTTTGCAGCAGTTTACACACACACACACACACACACACCCCTCCACATACAGCATAACCTTTATTAATGTATTTCTGGTTTAATTTCTGATTGTTTTACATATTCTCAAATTTTTTGCAATATTTGTTGGTGGGCTGGTTGGTTTGTTTGTTTAATGACCGGAATTCCTTCAGGAGTGTGCAAGTTTGGTCAGAATTCCTTTCAGGGTGTGCAGGATTGGTCAGAACTCTTTTGGAAGCATGCAGGATTGGTCAGAACTCCTTCAGGAGTCTGCAGGATTGGTCAGAATTCCTTCAGGAATGTGCAGGATTGGTCAGAATTCCTTCAGGAATGTGCAGGATTGGTCAGAATTCCTTCGGGAGCATGCAGGATTGGTCAGAATTCCTTGAGAAGTGGCAGAATTGGTCAGAATACCTTTAGGAGCATGTAGGATTAGTCACAATTCCTTCAGGAATGTGCAAGATTGGTCGGAATTGCTTTGTGCGTATACAGGTTTGGTTATAATTCCTTCAGGAGTGTGCAGAATTGGTCAGAATTCCTTTGTCAGTGTACAGGATTGTTCAGAATTCCTTCAGGAGAAGCAGGCCTTGTGTACCTCTATATTTATGTAAACAGTTAACAGTTGCTCTATAACCTGTGAACAGTTAGTGGTTAATTTCTTAATTATGATAAATCTGGAAACACTATATGGGGGAAAAATGACAACGACCCGCTCCTTCTTATATTACGTGACCTTTTTTCTGTGGAAACACCGAATCGTACTGAAGAGTGACGCATGATACTGAAAGTGATTAAGAAAGTAAGAGTTAAATAAGCTTGAACATGAAAATAAATCTGCTGAATTGTTTGAGGTGTCAGTGGATCTCACTGTTCCCAGAAGGGGTGTTGGATATATCTTTGTCTGAAACATTCTCACATACAGAGATTAGTAAATCGAAAAGGAAAAAAAAAAAACAGCAAAAGTGACTGAATATATGACTTTATTGTGTTGTATATGTTTTATACATCTATAGCAGATCTTTAAAGTAAAGTAATAGAGTATTGCAAGAAATTTAAGGCGTGAATAGTTTTCTAAATGATGCACTGTGTTTCCAGGAAGGTCAAAGACAATTAAAAAAAAAATAACTAGACTGTTTACCCGAAAACCTCTTGATGACTCGGGGAGATGAAGCGAAAGTGGACATTTGCTGGTTATAAAAACTTCTGACGTTTCTATTCAGGACACTCACTCAAACTAACGCTGAGCTGGAGCCATCACAGGAGAGAAAACAGGTAAAAATCAACACATTTCTACTTTTATGCAGCATTAATAATCCAGTTTAAAAGAAATAATACAATTTTTAGCTTTAAATTAAATTGGCATGATGCTGTAATTTTATTTTCCTATAACAGCACGTCCCCAAGAGTTTACTCCTTTTATACCACAGCAGTTTACCAGCCTCTCTTTTTTCTCTCTCTTGAAGTTAATAAGACAAAAAAAAAAAAACACAGCAATCTCCTCTGTCCTGAAGATGTTGGAAAACTTACAGCTTTACCTCTGACTGGTACAAAGCTCTGACACTGGAGACTCCTTCCATAAATGTTACGTAAACGTCTCCTTAGTTTAAGAAACTTCACTATATCAAGAACTACGCATATTTTTAATGTGTTAATATGGAGTTTCTGCCATTAGAACGATTGCATTAATATAAACCTGTGATTTGCAGCTGCAAATCATATAATACGTATATGATACATATAATTTTTTTCTTTGTTTAATTTAACATACTGTAAAATACTCAGTTGTATTTGACATGATACACAATAAAGCACAGTATTTTCAAAATCCAGAGGTTAATCGAAGCAGGTGAAGAGGGTAAGGGTCATTCACAAACAATCAAGGTAAGAAACAACAGCTCAGAACTTACACAAACCAGAACAATCAGCAAGGCATGTGCATTTCATATATTGTGGAAACAGGAAATGAACATGACAATAGAAGAAGTGTCCTAGAATTCAGGGGAGGATGCCCTCTGGTGGCGTGGTGGTGAAATGTCCTGGGTGGATGTGACATGGGTTTTGTCACTGCAGTGACATTTGATATTATTCTGCTTTGTAGGAACATTGTAGTGGATATGGGAGGTAGCTACAGCAAAAGACAGTGGGTTCTCCTGGCAGCAGGTTCTAAAGGTTGGGAAAACTACAGACATCAGGTGTGAATATTAAATACATCGGCTTGATTTTACTGTTACTTTTACTTGATTTTACTGTTAAGGTATACGTTATATTTTTTTTATAACTGTTTTGTGTTTGGATCACAGTAAAATAATTTCCTTTAAATACAAATCTAAAGTTACTGTTTCTTTTTCAGGCCAATGTGTGCCACGCTTATCAAGTCGCACAACAGGGTGGTGTTCCAGATGAACAGATTGTGGTGATGACGTATGATGATATCGCTAATAATAAAGAGTGAGTATTACAGAGTTTGTGTTGTTTTATTCCTCTGCAGTGCCATTTACAGTGGATATAAAAAGTGTACACAACCCTGTTAAAATGGCAGGTTCCTGTGAAACAAAATAAAAACCAAGATAAATCATGTCAGAACTTTTTCCATCCTCACTGAGAAATTACAACATATAAAAATTAAGTGAAAAAGAATCAGAAATATTTTAGGGAAAAATAGGAAAAATAAAAAAATGTACAATAACCTAGTTGCATAAGTGTACACACACTTTTATAATTGGGGATGTGGCTGTGTTCAGAATGAACCAATCACATTCAGTCTCATGTACAAAAGTAATTATCATACAGCTGTCAACAATGAAATTATTCTGATTAACCCCAAATAAAGATCAGCTGTTTCTGTAGGAACATCTTCTTGGTTTTATCTGACTGCTGAAGCCATGTTCTGCAAAGAGCTTGAAAAACCTGAACAGGGTCTCACTGTGGAAAGGAATCGATCAGGAGAGAGGTGCCAAAAATCTTTAGATGTACCATAGAACACCGTGAAGGCCATCATCAACAAGTGGAGAAAATGGAGCACCACAGTGACATCACCGAGAACAGGACGTTGAAACAAATCGCCTGGAATTTTAAACCCCAAACTACCTGTAAATTGATATAAGGGAGGGAACCACCGGCAAAGTTATAAATAGGATCTGTGTAATTTCAAACACTCAATAAGACAAATGATAGATGCAAAAAGGAATATATAATTCCATAACCAAGTCATATACAGTATAGACAAAGGTATGCATCCCACATAAACACACAAAAATCAGATGTGAAGAACACCCTATGGTGTGGGAATATCACATATTCAATTCCCTTGCACATAAGAAAAATAAAAAACTTCTTATCTGATTAGTCCCCCTAGGTTGTAAACCCTTGTGTTTGTAGATGAATGAAGGTAAAAAATGTTGAAATGCATTGAGCTGTTGTAGATAAAGTTAGTCCGTCACAATCCATCAAAAACCAGGGGTACAATCATCCATTAGTCCTAGAACATCAACCAAAAAACGTCCCAAACAGGATAGGAGTATGAAGTCCTGAGGTTAAACCTTCTCTGGTGAATAAACCTCCTTGGGTATCGATAGCAAAGACTAAAGAGTCCTTACTAACTGAGCAGAAAATCCTTTAGATTCTCAGTCGGGACTCCAAGAGTAGCACAAGGGCACCATGAGCCATGTTGTTAGCACCAAACAATCTGACATCTCCTATCATTACATCGCTGTTATACTCAAGCCCCCAGCACCATACTCCCCCTAGTGACAGGTAGTGACTTTCCATATAAAAGAGGAAATACTGTGACAGCCCAAGACTGTTACAATGTCCCTCCAAAATTTATAAAAAGACAAGACAAAAACGTACCAGGGAGGCTCCCAAGAGACCTACAGCAACATTAAAGGAGCTGCAGGAATATCTAACAAGTACTGATTACTCTCTGCATGTGACAACAATCTCTATTATTCTTCACATGTCTGGGCTATGGGGTAGGGCGGCTAGACGGAAGCCCTTTCTCACAAAAAAACATCCAAGCTCAACTAAATAACCCCAAACCATGTGGCAAAATGTGTTATTGTCTGATGAGACCAATTCCAAAAGATATAATAATTCCATAATTCCAAAAGGTATGTTTTGTATGGTATGTTCTGGCTTTTCTTCAGCCAGAACTGCGGCTTTCATCAAGATGGAGGATATCGTGAATATCTACAAATGCCAGTTGATTTTAATGCAAAACCTTCAGGTGTCTGCTAGTAAGCTGAAGATGAAAAGGAATTTCACCTTTCAGCACGACAATGACCCAAAGCATACATCCAAATCAACAAAGGGATGGATTAACCAGAAGAAGATCAATGTTTCTGAATGACCTAGCCAGAGCCCAGACCTGAATCCAACTAAAAATCTGTGGGGTGACCTGAAGTGAGCTGTGCACAGGAGATGTCCTTACAATTTGATGGATCTAGAATGTTTTTGCAAGAAAGAGTGGGAAAATATTGCCAAGTCAAGACACGCTGATAGACTCTTAGCCAAAAAGACTGAGTGGTGTAATAAAATCAAAAGGTGCTTCAACAATGTATTAGATTAAGGGTGTGTATACTTATGCTTATATATATATATACAGGGTGGATCAATGATATGGATACGTTTGTACATAAAATGGCTTTTAAAAACATTTTAAGGAATATTTTTCCTCCCTAAAAATCAATAGAAACAAATCTATAAAATGTTATCAGCTGCACAAGGACAGGTTTCTCTGGGGAACAATGGAGTGCGGGTGAGTTTTGTATTAAAAAAAAAAAAAAAACACATCTCGATGTTTATTGGACAGTCCGCTGTTCGTATGTCCCGCCCCTGGACGCAGTGCTATAGAGTATTCTCTGTGTGAAATGATGAATCTTGGCAAGCATTGTATAGGATTTGATTTTATTTCTTTGATCAGTAATCTGACAGTTTTCTCATTGCAGAAATGTTAGACAGAGCTGTGACTAAACATGAGGGTCAGAGTAAGTGCTAGAATTCATTGTTTGAGGAAGCATTATCTTAGTAATCACTGTAAAAATCTTACAAAGAAGATCAAAATCAGTTAACAGAAAAAGCATTTTTTCTTTTTAAGTATGATCACCATAATTTAAATTTAAATTCACTTCCAAAAAGAGAAATTCCCATTGTGCTACCGAGTGTCAGCCCAGTGCCAAGAAACTTTAGCTCCACATTCCCGGGATTAACTTTGACACCAGTATCAATCCCCAGGCCCAGCTTCGCTTCAACTGGACCAGCAGAAGCTGATACACTTCCAAGCTCAGCTTGAGCCATGGCTCTTGCTTCCAGAATGTCAGCCTCAGCCTTGGCAGAAGCATTTGGACCTTTAGCTTCAGCTGAAAAGATGCCCCATGATGCTCCAGCTCGTCCTACACCAGCCTCGGCTACGGCTCCAGCTTTAGGAACACGCTTTCCGGGTTCGTCTTCGAAAGCATGAGCGTATGTGTCGGTGCCAGAGTATAGTCCTTCAGCATATGTGTGTTCTGGTCTGTCATAGTTATCGATCAGTTCCAGGATGCCCTGTGCTCCAGTGACTGGAACATGTTTTGAGAATGTAAGAATTATACAAAATAGAATCCGGTGCTATATTCACTTCAGATTTTCAAAGTCTTTTGACTTTGTACTTATTCGTTTGAAGCCATGCAATTTTTCAAGTGATCAGAAATATTGGAACATGTTACTGACAGGTGTTTCTTGTTGCCCAGGTGAGCCCTGTTAGATTGATTGTTTAAACAATTAATAGCTCTGAATATTTACTCATAGTGTGAGCCCCGAGTTTCACCTGTGAAGACTGTGTTTGTTAAACCAATATGAAGACCAGAGAGCTGTCTATAGAAGAAAAGCAAGCCATTTTGAAGTTGAGAAAAGAGGGAAAATCAATCAGAGCCACTGCACAAGCATTGCATACAACAATGTAGAGTTCCAATACTTTCTGAGTAACTATATATATATACATACACATAGACTCCTTGCCAAAAACAATGGGCCAATATTAAGCTTTTAATGGTCACTGTTCAGGAAATGAGCAGGGATGAAACAGATGCACTCCTGAGAGCTCCTGTGCCTCCATTTGCTGGTCTATCAAAAATACATTCTGAATGTTATATTATTGTTATATGTTGTGAGAATCATTAAAAGCTCTCTCATACAAAGTTCCTTTATTTATTTGTTTACTTCTTGTCAATTTGCTGACAAATGATTTTGCCATTGTGGTTTTTTTTGCCAAGGAGTGTGTACATATATTCATGTATATAAATAAATAAATAAATTATATATATATATATATATATATATATATATATATATATATATATATATATATATATATATATATATATATATACACACATAAATATATGTATATATAAATATATGTGTGTGTGTGTGTGTGTGTGTGTGTGTGTGTATAGTTTCATGTGAGCTTACCTTTACTCATCTTGGAGACTGGAAGAAAAAATAAAAAGAAAGAAAGACAGTGAGCTTATAATATCAGGTAAGTCATGTTGTTTTCTCATTCAGCTTCACAGGTCAAAAAAATGTAAATAGCTATTTAGATTTTCAGTTAAAAAAAAAACTATTAGAATAGATGGAATTCATTAATACATTATTTTTCGATTTATATTTCAATTTATATTTCGATTTATAATATAATTTATAATTAACTGAATGTAAGTAAAATGCGTCTCTCCTAACCTGCAGACAAATAATAGATAATAAATAACTAAATAAATGCATTTTGTTTATTATTCAAGAAATTTTGATATTTTGAATGAAATTTATAACTAGCTGACAGTATGCATTTTCATTCTTAAAATCCTTGAGGAGATTAATACTGGGTTGGTAGCACAAAACTTTTTTATATTTTCTTAATGGAAGATAATATAATAAATAAATATTGAATAATATTGAAAAGCAGGAATAGCACAGTATGTATTACAGAATTACTATCATACTCACAATTCCGACGTTATCAAGGCTTCTTGATGAATATAAAAGAAACGAACAACAGTTAAGCCCAACTCTTACCAAAGCCTAATTCTGTCCTTTTAGCACACCTCTCTTTATATACCTCACTTCTGCTCGTCATCAGCTCCATAATTGGAGTTGTTTTTTCACTTCAGTTCATTTGCTGACCCTAAAGTATGCCTATATTAGGAAACCAGTTTCACATCCTGTTTTTTTTTGTTTTTTTGTTAAGGATTCTGCTGTATCATCATAAGATTCCCAGAGAAGAATCTACTTACTACAGATACCAGTAAAAGAAAGTGTGACATTACAGGGCAGATGAACATGCTTGGAGGAGACACTTCTATCCTACTGGGCAAGTGGAAGTCAAGTCAAGTGGCTTTATTGTCATTTCAGCCATAGACAGCTGCTACAGTACACAGTGAAACGAAACAGCGTACCTCCAGGACCATGGTGCTACATAAAACAACACAGAACTACAGGAGACTACACATTACTACAATCACACCTCATATACTGGATTGGCAGTTTATTGGGTATAAGATTAACAACAATGATCTGATAAACAAATAAAATGGTGATTTAGTACATGTAAAAATTGTAATGGACTGTGAAACTTTGAGTCATAGTTCTGTATGGGCATTTTCACACCTTTCAGCACTCCAAATTATATCACACCCCTCTAAAAGGACCCACAAACAAACTGTACCGAGACCACTGGGTCCTTTTGTGGTTCGTTTGATTTGTGCAATGTGAACATGAAGACACACCAATCCGCTTTGCATTTCGTTATGCCAGAAGTACCTCGAGGCTTGCGATACGTAGACGCCATCTTCTGTCACTGGTAAAAACAAAACTTTTCACAATGTCTGGTCGTGGGATTGTGGGGTCTCAGGAGTAAACCACTGCACTTGTTGATATTTGGAGAGAGGATTGCATTAAACATCAACTATCCTCACCACATAAGAATATCAAATTTTTTCTTTTGTTTTCCCAAAAAATAAAGGATAGAGGTTACAACAGAACAGCACTGCAATGTAGTGTAAAAGTAAAGAAGCTACTTCAGAAGTACATGAACACCTGGGACAAAATGCAATGAAGTGCGGAGTCTGCTGAAATTAAAGATTCAATTTCATCCAATGCTGCACAGAGAGCTGGGGTCTGAGTTCTTAAGGAGTTGTGGTTGAACAACAAGGGGTCTGAGGACACATCAATGCTAAAGAGGACCAAAAAATAAACTGGTCCCCTTGTAAGTCTACTTACATTGTGAACACCAAAAGCACTGAGATCACTTGCAGCTGGTTCCCATTCTGGTTGACTTTAACTAAACTGGGTTTGGTTCATTTAAAGTGTACTATATTTGAAACAACCCTATGACTCAGATCTGTTTCTATCTTCAGAGTTTGTGAGGAACTAGAGAGTTTCACCAAAGATCCTGAAGCAGAAGCATAAGCTGTTTTGTTTTGCTGAGTAGGACTTGCTTTGGAGAAGTTAAAATTGTTCCTAGAATGTGGTGTGTTCAGGACTGTTTCCCGCTTAGTGATGAGCACAAAGACACTTCTGTACCATTCCGATCAAAATCAAAATCAATCAGAAGTAGGGCATCAGGATGGGTCAGGCAGGTCTGGGGAGCAGAAGAGATCAGGATCACTGGCATCTCAGAAGTAGCATGTGTAGCTCGACAGAGAGTGGGAGAGATGGAGAGATTGTTAGGTAAGCTTTTGTCCTCTAATGGATAAGGACAGTGTACTTTGCGTGCAGAGTGAAAGCAGGGACTCCGGCAAGACTAGCGATGACAGCATAACTGAAAGGGAGAGCCAGAAGCTAACACAGACATGAGGGCACCCTAGGACATAAGGCAGCCAGCCACTCCACCGTCGACAAACCTGAGTGAGTGCATGAGAGTGGGGGGCGACAGCATCCAAACATCCCAGTTCACCACAACACTCTATGCCTGTGAACCCTCCAGACCTGCCCCTGTACCTAAGAAAAAAAATATTCACAAAAGGTTTGACTAAACAAATATGTTTTCAGCCTAGACTTAAACACTGAGACTGTGTCTGAGCCCTGAACGCTAAGTGGAAGGCTGTTTCATAACTGTGGGGCCTTGTAAGAGAAAGCTCTAGCCCCAGCTGTAACCCGCATTATTCGAGGTACCAACAAAGAGCCTGCACCTTTTGATCTAAGTAGGCGTGGTGGATCATAAAAGACCAAAAGTTCACTCAGGTACTGAGGCACGAGACCATTTAGTGCTTTATAGGTCAATAGTAGTGTTTTATAATCAATATGAAATTTGACTGGGAGCCAATGCACTGTGGATAAGATAGGGGTGATGTGGTCATATCTTCTGGTTCTAGTAAGGACTCTCACTGTTGCATTCTGGACAAACTGGAGTTTGTTTATGCATCTACTGGAACATCCAGACAGTAAGGCATTACAATAATCCAACCTAGAGGTAACAAAAGCGTGAACTAATTTTTCCTGCATTGTGTAGTGACAATATATTTCTTATTTTAGCAATATTTCTGAGATGAAAGAAAGCGATCCAAGTGATATTATCTACATGAGCTTCAAAAGAAAGACTAGAGTCGATAATCACACCAAGGTCTTTTATTGCTGCACATGAAGAAACAGAAAGGCCATCCAGAGTTATTATGTAATCAGAAAGCTTACTTCTAGCTGCATGTGAAACTTGTACAACTACTTCTGTCTTGTCAGAATTAAGTAAGAGAAAGTTAATAAGCATCCAGTTTCTAATGTCTTTTACACATTCCTCAACTTTATTAAGCTGGTGTCCGTCATCTGGCTTTGCTGAAACATACAACTGTGTGTCATCAGCGTATCAGTGGAAGCTAATAACGTGTTTATGAATAATTTTGCCCAGAGGTAGCATATATAAAGAAAAGAGCAGTGAGCCTAAAGCAGAGCCTTGCAGGACACCAAACTTTACCTTAGTATGCGAAATCACCATTTACATCTACAAACTGATAACAGTCAGTCAGATAAGACCTGAGCCAGGAGAGGGCCGTTCCCTTAATGCCTACTACATTTTCTAGTCTATCGAGGAGAATAGCATGATCAAAAGGTATCAAAAGCTGCACTAAGGTCAAGCACCACAAGCAAGGAGACACAACCCTGATCAGAGGCCAGAAGTAAGTCATTTACCACTTTAACCAGTGCAGTCTCTGTGCTATGATGAGGCCTAAATTTACAGAGGTACAGGTAAGCAACTATTTTTGTCCGGAACAATGCCTTAATTGCCAATCATATTGGTGAGACCGGAAATCTCAGCACAGGAGTAGGAACATTAACACACATTCTTTTCAAGTATCAGTATCTGGTTCCCCACTCCATACTTTTTCAGGTGTTTGCTGAGTTTAATAGAATTGCCAGTAAGAATCTTGAGGGAGACTTCTTTGAAGCCCTGGACCAGCACACACCCCGTTTCATTGAACTCTTCAAGTCGAAAAAAGGAACTGTTGCACAGAAACTGGCTGAGTTAATGAAACAAATCAACTGGGTGGTATATAGCTCATTTTTCAACTTTTTTTATTTGGTCAAATAAAAATGTACTACAATCAGAATTGATCATGAGTACGAATAATTCTCGGCTTAACTGTATACTACTCTTGAAAGTCCTCTGATACCATCCATCACATTACATTAATAAAGAAGTTTAATGTTTATTTTTTTAATTGCTATTTTCTGGTAGAAGTATGGCCTTATTAAGAACTCATACTCTGTATCGCTAATTACACAAAATGTAAGTTCTCATATTCAGTCTCAAAAAAGTGGTACCAGTGCATCCAGAGTCTCTCAGTCCTCACCACTGAACTCATTAGGTTTGTAAAACCCAGTAACTATAATACCAAAATCTCACAGATATTAAGTTGCCAAATAAAACTTAGGCATTAATTGATTTCGAATTTCAGTATGAAGTCAGTATCAAATCAGTCAGTGTTCAAAAATGTACGGATCTCCTATATGCTTCCAAAGATTTGGGTTATTCGTACCACCCTTTTTTTTTTGTGTTACAATGCACCACCGGTATGTATTTAGATCTCTATTCTCTAGAAAATGCTAACACAGAAATGAATGTTCATAAGAATAACAAATCGAGTTGGTAGCAAACAAAACATGCTAATGTGTGCTTCTTTGCAGGATTCAGCGAGAGATGAGGCCCTAGCATCCATTACAGTTGGTGTGCTGACTGTGCTCAGTGAAGATGGTGGAGACAGTCTTCAACCAGGTCCAAGTTCAGTGCCCCTCCAGCCCATCTGTGATGCCATTGTACTTGACGGAGGTATTGTCACGGACAATATTAGACATTTTCCTCAGGCAGTTTGCCTGTTATTTGGGCTTACATATGCACTGCATTTGGATTACCCAAAGTGCATGGTAAATACACTCAGATTCATCCAAACAGTAATGCTTGGACTGGGAAACAAGGCCCTTCCACCCAAACTGATAACGCTGAAAAACAGTTTACTCGGTTAGACCAATAAAGAGTTATCAGCTGTCATGTTCTTAACTGTTGCATTCATTGTTGTTCTGTTAACTGACAATTAAAATAAATGTTACAATGCATTTGAGTCAACCCAATTGTGTTCTCAGTTCATTGTTTTGGTGGGATTATTACAGTTTAGACATGCATTCATTGCTTATTGATAGACTATTGTTTGCAAGTGTTATTGTAGAGTAATTCACAGTTCAGTATAATTTAACTGTTTAAAATGGGTTTAATTTCATGACGTGAACCTGGAAATTAGTGAATAAAACGTCTCCAGGTTACATATGTAACCATGGTTCCCCGAGGGAACGAGGCGCTGCGTCAAAATGCTATGGGAACGCCTTCAGCCTGACCACGCTCTGAATCACGTGTGTAATCAGTCCAATGGATGGGCGAAACGTCACAGGCGGGGTGACGTAGCGACCAGGAAGCTTAAAAGCACGTGCGGTGGATACAGCGGCAGCTTCGAGAATGAAGCGAGAGCTCACAGGGATGCTGGAATTATGGCACTGAGACGCAGCGTCTCGTTCCCTCGGGGAACCATGGTTACATACGTAACCTGGAGACGGAACTCAGGAACTCGAGCTGCGTCGAAACGCTATGGGAACGAGTATGACCACACCACCAGACTTACAAATCCCTGCCTAGTGTGGAAAAGCACAGCTAGGGCGAGAGAACAAAAGAGTCCGGAGTGGCTCGCATGTCGAGGCCATAGAAGCTGATGAAAGTCAGGGGCACAGACGAACCCGCAGTGTTGCAGATGTCCTGCATAGGGACACCTTCCAGAAAGCCCTTGGAGGCCGCCACACTTCTAGTGGAGTGAGCCTTGTCTCCCAAAGGCGAGGGGAGATCAGAGGACTCATAGGCCAGACAGATGGCATCCACGATCCACGGGCTGAGGGTGTGCTTAGTAGCAGGGAGACCTCGCTTAGGGGGACCATAGCACACAAACAAATGGTTTGCCTTTCTCCAGAGGGCAGCTCTGTGGATGTATGCATCCAGTGCTCCGCAGAAGAACCCGATATTGGTAAGCTTCGCCCCCGAAAGGAAACCTCAGGAACTTCCTGTGTCGGGGAACGATGGAGATATGGAAATATTCATCTTTTAGATCGATCGTGACAAACCAGTCCTCGGACCTGATCTGAGACACGACTTGATTGATTGTGAGCATCCTGAACATCAGTGGCATGACTGAGCGGTTCAAATGACACAATTCTAAAATGAGACGCAACCCTCCATCCTTCATTGGAACGATGAAGTACCAGCTGTAGAACCTGGATTCTCTGTCGTGAGGAGGGACCACCTCGATGGCCTCCTTCCTCAAACGAGTGTTTACTTCTTGTTCCATTACCAGAGCCTGCTTTTTTTTTTTTTTAAGGGGAAAGGATGCGGGGCATGAAAGATGCACATTTGCATCCGCTAGCACTCTGCCTTGTGAGCCTCTGGGAAGAACCCCGCAGAAATGAGGCTATAACCCAGGCTCAGGATTGAACCCAGGCTCAGGATTGACCCTGGAACTGTGAGATGGCAATGCTTCCCGCCTCTCTGAGTTGGATTCTATTCCCACGTTGCCAAATAGTTTACTAAGGGAATCAGTCTCTCGAGACTGACCTCTGGTGTAATGAGAGCGGCTAGCTCGGTGCCCTGAAGCGGCGGACCAGCAGGGGACGGCCAAACTAGCTGCTCTGGAAGCCTCCGAAGAGGTAGTGAGCCTCCCAGTACCGCCACGTTCCCGGGCGGAAACTGAGAGAAGCGCTCGCCAGAGACCGCTGCACCTCGAAGCACCATGGGTGGCAGGGTTGGCAGACCGATCTCCTGAGGGCACTGAGGAGAGACGGGCACTGTGTGATGAGGTGTACACCGCTCTTCCCCAGAGGGGCCTGCCCTCAGAAGTCCTGGGCCCCAAGCATCAGGACTTCCTGGCCGAGGTCTTCTTAGACCGCAGAACGATCCGAAGATCCAGCCTCGCCCTAGAAGACCCCACCTTACATGGTGGTACTGGTACATGGAGGGGGCTGCTCCCGCCCGCCAGCCCCACGAGCTAGAGAGCGGCGAGGGAGGAACCGCTGAAACGCCGCCGCTTGTGTACGGGCCTCCTGGTACCTGTCGACGACGGCATTGCCGAACAGGCCAGAAGGCACAAGCGGGGCATCCATGAGGAAGACCCTGTCCCTGTTTTTCATACCGGACAGGGTCAACCACAGATGCCTCCCCGCCGCCACCAGTGCTGCCATGGACCGGCCGATAGCAAGGGCGGTCTCCTTGGTGGCACGGAGAGACAAATCAGCAGTTCGTCTGATCTGGGTGACATCCACAGACTTAATCTCCCCACCTTCATCTAGCTCTCTCAGCAGAAGGGCTTGGTAGGCCTGCAACACCCGCCACATTAGCATAATAGCTGGAGACGGGACTGAAGATACGGGCTGAATAAGGCCTCCCCCACGACCTAGACACCTCGGTGTGGAGGTCGGGGAAGAAAGGTAGGCTCCGGCGTGGAGATGGTGGCTTACTCCGCAGAAAGCGTTCATCCAGCCTGCTTGTCTGCGGTTCAGCCCATTTCTCGGCGGGCCAGTCAATATTCAGCTGGACCACAGCACGAGTAACCACCTCCAAGAGCTCCTCATACTGGGGAGATTGAGGGGGCGAATCCTCATCGACGCCCTCCACGTCAACCTCCTCGGAGGAAGACAGGAGGAGCGTCGAGCCCTCTCTCCGGGGGTAAGAAACCGCGGTGCAGCGCGGGCTTCCGATCCCAGAGAGAGGGCAGTGGATCTGGTGGGTGAGGAAGAAGATAGGGGCTGGCCCGTCTCCATTCCCTCCACCAAATCCAACTGCGATCCCCATGAGTGCAGCCGCCACTCTGCCTCGGCATAAGCGGGGCCAGCACTGCGAGGAACGGTGGTGAAGGCTCCCTTCTCAAAACGAAAGCGGCAAACGCACGCAATTCGGGCAGTCAGCTCCCTCGAGAGCCGACTGTGCGTGCTCCGCTCCCAATCACACAACGCACAGACCATGTGTATCCCCACCTGTAAAATAGCGCGGTCAGGGAGCCACATGCAGCCTGAAACGCTGCCTGCTCTCGCCCCTATGTTTAGTGGCTTTCGCACTGGCTTTCGGCATGCCACAGAGAAAGTGAAACGAACAGTATAAAAGGACCGACATACAGAGCACGCGCTGAATGAAAAAAAGCTGCCGCTGTATCCACCGCACATGCTTTTAAGCTTCCCGGGCGCTACGTCACCCCGCCCGTGACGTCTCATCCATCCATTGGACTGATTACACACGTGATTCAGAGCGTGGTCACACTGAAGGCGTTCCAATAGCGTTTGGACACAGCTCGAGTTCCTCTACAAGTTACTCTAACTTAACATCGTTAATTCTACTTTACTTATTTTTTTTTGAGGCAATGAGTTTGTATTTAAAAAAAAAAAAAATAAAGCCAGCTTATTACATTTTACAGTGTAATGAACATGAACAATAAGGCTAAAAATAATTCATACCACTTCATACCACTATACTGCTACTGTTTCTTGTTCTTACTTCACGTCACAGAATTCCAGCTCTGAAGATTCATAGCTCTTGAGAAACTTCAGCTTCTGAGTTTGAACTATGAGGTTGATGCGAAACTTCGGCTTTCACGTTCTAATTAGTTGACAGATTAAAAAAGTCAATACCTACTTGGAGAATTAAAACTTCCCAGGTCCCATTTAATGCAGTATTACTGATTACTGCAGGTTATGATATTATAATAATTACTGGGTGGGCAACGTTTTAACCTGAAAGGACAACTTGGTTAGTTGTTTGTAAATCTCTGGTGGAACTTTAATGATGGATGAATGCAACAGAAATCATTAGATTCATCCAACATTTGTAAAAGAACGAAACACGGGGAAGATGAGATATTTAAATTTATCTCAAGAGCAGTTTCTCTCATTTAACTCTTTAAAACTCAATTCTTCATCTTATTCATATTAAAGCATATTATTCAGTAACTAATCCAAAATTAGCTACTGCTGGACCAATCAAGGATCCAAACTGACTCAGTGAATGAGAAAGGAGCGAATCTCAGTCATGACTTAAAAATTCACTGATTTAAACATTAAACCGCAGAACATCTCACACACAATTTGTGTGTCTGTGTGCTACTGTTGGCATTAAACTCATAAATAGGGGCTCAGCTGTTTGCAGCAGTTTACACACACACACACACCTCCACATACAGCAAAACCTTTATTAATGTATTTCTTGTTTAATTTCAAATTGTTTTACTAATTCTCAAATTTTTTGCAAGATTTGTTGGTGGGTTTGTTTGTTTGTTTGTTTAATGACCGGAATTCCTTCAGGAGCATGCAGAATTGGTCAGAATTCCTTCATGAGTGGCAGGCTTGGTCAGAATTCCTTCAGGGGTGTGCCCAATTGGTCAGAACTCATTTGGAAGCATGCAGAATTGGTCAGAACTCCTTCAGGAGTCTGCAGAATTGGTCAGAATTCCTTCAGGAGTCTGCAGGATTGGTCAGAATTCCTTCAGAAGCGGCAGAATTGGTCACAATACCTTTAGGAGCATGTAGGATTAGTCACAATTGCTTCAGGAATGTGCATGATTATCACACTAATTATGATAAATCTGGAAACACTATATGGGGGAAAAATGACAACGACCCGCTCCTTCTTATATTACGTGACCTTTTTTTCTGTGGAAACACTGAATCATACTGAAGAGTGACGCATGATACTGAAAGTGATTAAGAAAGTAAAAGAGTTAAATAAGCTTGAACATGAAAATAAATCTGCTGAATTGTTTGAGGTGTCAGTGGATCTCACTGTTCCCAGAAGGGGTGTTGGATATATCTTTGTCTGAAACATTCTCACATACAGAGATTAGTAAATCGAAAAGGAAAAAAAACCAGCAAAAGTGACTGAATATATGACTTTATTGTGTTGTATATGTTTTATACATCTACAGCAGATCTTTAAAGTAAAGTAAAAGAGTACTACAAGAAATTTAAGGAGTGAATAGTTTTCTAAATGATGCACCTGAAAACCTCTTGATGACTTGGGGAGATGAAGCGAAAGTGGACATTTGCTGGTTATAAAAACTTCTGACGTTTCTATTCAGGACACTCACTCAAACAAACACTGAGCTAGAGCCATCACAGGAGAGAAAACAGGTAAAAATCAACACATTTCTACTTTTATGTAGCATTAATAATCCAGTTTAAAAGAAATAACAGAATTTTTAGCTTTAAACTAAATTGGCATGATGCTGTAATTTAATTATGTGTACAATGTTCACTGGTCACTTGTATCAACAAACCCTTTACAGTGTATTATGTAAGTAATAAGCACTGTGTGTGTGTGTGTGTGTGTGAGAATGTGAGACAGTAAAATAATGAGTGACAGGGTGGTGTGATGAAGTGGAGTTACTGTTACCACCCTAAAGTTGATTATTTTCCTATAACAGCACGTCCCAAAGAGTTTATTCCTCTTATACCACTTTTTCATTTGTTTTTATTCATGTACTTACATTACAGCAGCTATAAACATTCGTTCCCTCATCAGCCTCTCTTTTTTCTCTCTCTTGAAGTTAGTAAGACAAAAAAACACAAAAAAATCCTCTGTCCTGAAGATGTCGGAAAACTTAAAAAGTTACAGCTTTACCTCTGACTGGTACAAAGCTCTGACACTGGAGACTCCTTCCGTAAATGTTACGTAAATGTCTCCTTACTTTAGGAAACTTCACCATATCAACAACTACACACATTTTTTAATGTGGAGTTTCTGCCATTAGAACGATTGCATTAATATAAACCTGTGATTTGCAGCTGCACTACTGTCAGAGCTGCTGTTATAGAAAATTAATCAACACCTTCTGAACAGTCAGAATCCAGGAGCACAGGGGTGTGATACATATCATTTTTTCTTTGTTTAATTTAACATACTGTAAAATACTCAGTTGTATTTGACATGATACACAATAAAGCACAGTATTTTCAAAATCCAGAGGTTAATCAAAACAGGTGAAGAGGGTAAGGGTCATTCACAAACAATCAAGGTAAGAAACAAGGGCTCAGAACTTACACAAACGAGAACAATCAGCAAGACTTGTGTGTAAGGCGCAACGTGTGTATTTCATATATTGTGGAAACAGGAATTGAACATGACAATAGAAGAAGTGTCCTAGAATTCAGGGGAGGATGCCCTCTGGTGGCGTGGTGGTGAAATGTCCTGGGTGGATGTGACATGGGTTTTGTCATTGCAGTGACATTTGATATTATTCTGCTTTGTAGGAACATTGTAGTGGATATGGGAGGTAGCTACAGCAAAAGACAGTGGGTTCTCCTGGCAGCAGGTTCTAAAGGTTGGGAAAACTACAGACATCAGGTGTGAATATTAAATACAGCGGTTTGATTTTACTGTTACTTTTACTTGATCTTACTGTAGTGGTATATATACATATTATATATTCTTTATAATTGTTTTGTGATCACAGTAAAATAATTTCCTTTAAATACAAATCTAAAGTTACTGTTTCTCTTTCAGGCCAATGTGTGCCACGCTTATCAAGTCATACAACAGAGTGGTGTTCCAGATGAACAGATTGTGGTGATGACGTATGATGATATCGCTAATAATAAAGAGTGAGTATTACAGAGTTTGTGTTGTTTTATTGCTCTGCAGTAGAAGTGTGAAATTTGTTAGACTGGACTGCACAGACTATGGGTCATTCCACTGGTGCAGTGCCAGTTACAGTGGATGTAAAACGTTTACACACCCCTGTTAAAATGGCAAGTTTTTGTGATGTAAAAAAAACAAAACAAGATAAATTATGTCAGAACTTTTTCCACCCTCACTGTGAAATTATTTATGTATATATATGGGATATGTGTATATATATATATATATGGGAGTACATCTCTCTCTCTCTCTCTCTCTCTCTCTTCTCTGTGTGTGTGTGTAAATGACCAATTTGTACATAAAATGGTTTTTAAAAACATTTTAAGGAGTACTTTTCCTCCCTAAAAAACAATAGAAACAAATCTATAAATGTTATAAGCCACACAAGGACAGAGAACATCAGAGAAACTGGCTTATTGATCTTAGTTAAAGAACATCTTGCACTGGCATGTTATTAACTGGTGGTTTACAGTTCTATAATATTATATTTTCTCTAATAAAATGTCTGATAAAATGAATTAATTTGACATTAACATAATAAAACCCTAATTTCTCCTACAAAAATGACCTAAAGTGGTAAAACAAGAGGTAAAATCTCTACAAGAGCCAATAAATAAGAAGCGTCAATCAAAGCACACCCTGACAAACTCCTGACCAATCAGAGGAAGCAAGAAAAGAAGTATTTAACCATTCAAAAAATCTTCTGTAGCTTCTGAAATATGTGTGAATCAGTATTCATAAGTAAGTATTCATAAGTATTTTATTTTTTATTTTATAAGTATATCTGTGTGTGTGTGTGTGTGTAGAAATCCTGTATGTGGAAACATAATCAGCATACCAAACGGCCCGAATGTTTACCCTGGGGTTCCAAAGGACTACACTGGAGAGGTAATGTGTTCTGTAACATGCAATTAATAAATTATGAGACTTATGTGTTTTGTTTTGTTTTTTGGTCATTGTAGAATCATTCTGTTTGATTTGTCCATTATCAGGAGGTATCAGCTGAAAACTTTCTGGCTGTACTGCGTGGAGATTCAGCTGCTGTTAAGAAAACAGGACCAAAAAAAGTAATACGAAGGTAGAAACCATGTCTATTAGATCTCCATTAGACATATTCATCAATTCCACGTCTAACTCAGATGTTCTTTCACCCCATATACTAATTAGTCAGAAGGTGTTGATTAATTTTCTGTAACAGCAGCTCTGACAGTAGTGCAGCTGCAAATCACAGGTTTATATTAATGCGCTCGTTTCTATCATAAATAGACGTGAATATCGTTTCTATAGCAACAGCTCATTCACAGGGACGTGTACAGAGGAGGCTCCACTAATAATAAACCATCACAAAATCCAGGAAGTCAGATGTAAGTTCAGTGTGTTTAGTATAGTTAAATAACTACTAAACAAAAAAACAAACAAACAAAAAAACCTGGAAAAGAACCAAAAAACCTAGAACAGCTAAAACAAGGACTAGACTCAGGCAAGGTAAGCTCAGTATGAAACCAAAAGCTACTGACAGTGCAACTACACCATAACAGTAACAAAACAATATAATTCTTAGAAGCTAAAGAGGGAAAACACAGAACTTAAATAGAGTAACTAATTAGGGGAACACAAATCAGGTGTACAAACACAGGAAGTAAGGCAGACAACTAAGGAAGAAATAAAAACCATGTGAGTGAGGTTTCCCTCTGGTGGTCTGGAGGGGAATTGTCCATGGTGAAAGTGACGAACATTAAAAAACGTGTAATCATTAACATGGTGATGTGTTCTGTAAGGACATCTTAATTTAACATGTATGGAAGGAGTCTCCAGTGTCAGCTCTTCGTAAGAGTCAGAGGTAAAGCTGTAACTTTAAGTTTTCTGACATCTTCAGGACAGAGGAGTTTACTCTTTCTGGTTTCTCAAAAGACAAAAACAAAAGACAACAAGCTGCATTTTTTTGTCTTATAAACTTCAAGAGAGAGAAAAAAGAGAGGCTGGTGAGGGAACGACTGTTTATAGCTGCTATAACATAAGTGAGAACAGGAACTAACTTGTTCCACAACCATTAAATGTAACTAGAAAAGGATAAAAAGTACGATACAGGTATAAAAAGTACTATACTGTAATAAATCACAATTACTCTGGTTTAAAAGGAATAAAAGTCTTGGGAACATGCTGTTATAGGAAAATAATCAAGTATGATTATGATATAAGATATACGTAAATATCATTATGTTTATTCCATTATGTTCCCTTTTAGTGATAAAAACGATTCTATCTTCATCTACTTATCGGACCATGGAGCTCATGGAATCTTTGGATTTCCTCATTCCACAGTAAGTTTAGTGAATTTTCTCCTCTTTCTAAGGGTCGTATTCAGAGTTGAGTTACACAGTGAGGATTTAATACTGATATTGTTCACATCGATATTCAGAAGTTCCAGAAATCATGTGAGAGTTACACACACAGGCTGGAGTTTAGGTAGAACAGGCATGTCTCGAGTCGCAAATCCTCTGATCTTCTGATCTTCAATTTAAGGAGCAATATTGAGTCCAGCTCCACTGTCTGGCAGTTTGATGTAATCACAATATGTCATGCTGAAATGTATATTTGGCTTTAAATACACTCAAGAGCACTATGAAATACCATTCAAGATCAATGCTGAATTCTTAAATATGGCACTAGTAATTAATAAAATAGTATTGTCTCTTTAAAGTGCACAAAAAGGCTTTAGTTCACCTGTTCGAACTTCCAGGTGTGGTGTTTAACACCCAGATAGGCTCTCAAGACCTTCCAACAAAGTCACAAAGTGACAGTGAAAGTGTAGTTTTTGCACTAAATACTTTGCACCAAGTCACTTCTTCTCCTTTTCTCTACTCACTTTTGTATATAACGGATCCCAGTTACATCCAGAACTATTTTGTGCAGCTTCTAACTTCGGTTGGATCTGCAGGTTTTCTGTCCTCCAAAGCTGTGATAGATTTCAATTCTTCTCTTCTCTTGTTTTGGCCTTGTAGTGTATCCATAGAGATATCCATTCATTCTCGGTGGGGGTGGTGATCCACAGGTGCGTCTCAATCAGCTCCCTAGTTCAGCACTGATCAGGGTGTCGGCCATTTTAAGTTCCGTCTCAATCGCAAAATCCTTCCAGCACACTGGAACTTTCACTCCCTAAAAAATCCCACAATAACCTAACTGCAAAAACCAGGGAGCATCGATGCTCACTATGTTCCCTTACTGGAAATGATGTCATATTTTCTGAAGCCTCTCAGCTCGAAAAAAATGGCAGACGAACTCTCTGCCAATTTCGTCTACAAATATAAGTAGCTTGTTATCGTTGTAGATCTCAAATGATTACTTACGTTAGCGATTTTTAACTTTATTTGATGTTCTATATACGGTTGTTTGAGTCTAACGACTTTGAAGTGATTAATGATTTTAAAAAATCCATTAGCTAGCCTATGATCCTGCTTGAAGAACCATAACAGAAACAGATATCGGTCCTGCCTGTTGTTGATAAATGCCTGTGGTGATGTTTTACAACGCGAGTACATAGTCATCGTGCTGGAAAACTGAGTCATCAGTGTCCCAATGTGTAGTGAGCCAGAGTCCTTACCAGAGCCCGAACTCGTGTACACAATATACTGATTCACCACCTAGTGAGCTGATTGAGACACACTCCAAGATAGATAGACTGTTGTTATCTTTCTAGCAGCTCGCACTGGCTCATGCAACCGGACCTACTGGCGCTAACAAGGCCGGAGTGGTTTATCCCTCCATTGGCCGTATACCACTGACTGGACTCACTCAAGCACTCCTTGTCTCCTGCTTGTCTCCTCCACTGCCTAATGCCACTGCGCACATCTTCTCCAAGCCAGAAACCTGAACCACCATGGATCTACACCCATGCCACCCATCTACACCTGTGCCTGAATCACCTGGAACCACCGATCTGCCATCAGCTGTGTTCCTGCTGTCTCAGTACTGACCACCTGCGAGGCTTTCTTCTCATTTTCTAGGATCTGAATATGAAGAACATAAATATTGACATAACCTGTGAACTTAAGTCGCTGTCTCTGAGGTTCTGATGGTTCTCTGTGAATTGAAAAGTGCGTTGTTCTAATAGATGTAATGGTTAGTGAAAGAAATGTTGCTAAAAACAGTTAGCCAAGCACTGGTTTCCCTACACCTGCTAACTAAATAAAATGTAAAGGAACTGGCAGGAACAATTGGTGAGAGGGTAGAGGCTCTAAAACCTTTAGATTCTTTAGTTCATTATAACCGTATAACACTGAGATCATGAAATATTTATAATCCATTGTTTTCTATTACAGCTTTATGCACATGACCTCATTAACACGGTGAATACGATGTCAGGGAGTGGCCAGTTTTCAAAGGTATGTATTTTACTGTCACTTTACATTTTTAAAAGATCTCTGTATTAAAATTTCCTATTAAAGATAGATATAATAGATCACAGATGTCAGAGGTTATATCACAGCACTGCTGAAATCTGGATTGTGATTGGTCAGAAGGTGTTGATTAGTTTTCTATAACAGCAGCTCTGATAGTAGTGCAGCTGCAAATCACAGATTTATATTAATGCACTCGTTCTAATATATGTTATCGTTTCTATAGTAACAGCTCATTCACAGGGACAGCGGACGCGCCACATAAACAGAGTCAAAACATGTCTAATTGTTGACACTGTGAAGTTTTATGTGAGGAGATGTTAATTTAACATTTATGGAAGGAGTCTCCAGTGTCAGCGCTTTGTAACAGTCAGAAGTAAAGCTGTAACTTTAAATTTGCCGACATCTTCCGGACACTTTTTTGCATAAATTCAGAAAAAAAATTTTTGTATCCTACTCCTGTTCCTGAGTGTGTGTAAATTTACACATAAGAAGACTAACTAACATAACTCTTGTTTGATCGGCTTTGAATCTTATCATTTACGATGAGTTACTGCATTTTTATATATTGATCACTTATTTATTATTTATCTCATGTACACACACCAATTAAATATTTTTCAGACCCATCATTTCATATAGGCCTAAATGGCATTAAGGAAATATCACACACACACACACACACACACACACACACACACACACACATAAAGACAGCATGTCAATCTAAATCCATTTTAAGAAAAATAAGGCTGGTTGTTTAATTTAGATGAAATGCAGGTGTATAAATGGAGGGCGGGGCTGGAGGGTCTGTGCAGACGGCAGCCGTAAGACGAGGCAGTGCAAATGGCAGAACTGATATTATTGGAAGTGTTTAAGCACATGATGCACTTAAGAGGCAATGTATATTTAGAGACCAGTATGATTTATTTATTAATTTATTTTTCAGAGGATGAAAGTTCGCTTATAAATCAGTTTTGTTTGCCACGGCATCTGGTCAGTTTTAAAAAAAGCATTGTCATGGTTTGGCCCCCGCTAGCAGAGAAACTCCGTTTTTGTGTCAAACCATTTTCTTTTGACCTCACTTATATTCAGATGGATGGACAACATCAAATTCAACTCCATATTTTGGTCTTTTGGTCTTTTCAGGTGCTGTGACTCGCTGATGTGAATCAAAAGTACTTTAAGCCTCTTCTGCCTTTTCTTTTTTTTTTTTAGCCATTTTGCACTTTTTGCTCTGTCAATTTGGTCTTTTTATGGAGTTTAGTGGGCATCACAAACACAAAGCAGCTGGGTGATTACCATTTATCAAATTAAACATACACGAATATGAAGAAAATCAGTGTAAATACGAAACCTATGTAAATCCAGCGTAAAGTTTTAGCTCGGTTTGTCTTGCGCAAACATTTGCACACAACTTTACTCAAAGATTGATGAATGAAGCCTGATGTTTGCAGATGGTCATTTATATGGAATCGTGCCATGCTGGATCAATGCTGGACAAGCTGTCGGACAGAAATGGTTAGCACTTTTTCTAATTACTGAGTTCTAATTACTGAGATTACTGATATTCTCATATGTCTGTAAAGCCTTTATCATCCTGTTTCAGTGTATTCAGTCGGCTCATGCAGCCCTGATGAATATGCTTATGCTTGGTTCTGGGACAAGGAAAGAAACACCTATCTGGCTGACGTCTTCACTACTTACTGGCTGCACCACACTGAGACAGTTAGTGTTTATATTGTTATTTTTGAGAAGTTAAAAGTACTTCTATAGCACTATAATCCACTTTGGTTTCTAATCTGATGTATTTGGTAAGTATTTGAAATTAGACACCAGACATTCTTCATTCTGTTCTTCTTCACTTCACTTCACTCTAAAGGAAAACCTTAGCTTGACTTCATTTGAAGATCAGTTTTGCTACCTGAAGAAAAATGTCAGCGAGGCTGTGAGGAAGGATGTGGGAAAGACTCAGATGCCGTGTAACTACGGCTACAAGGTATATACAATACGAAATAACTGCAGTATTTTAAAGCTTTCATCATATCATGACAGCTTTCAGTGAAGCTTTACATAAATAAAAATATAAAGTCCAGGGTAGATCATTTCCAAACAATGGAGCACTAACACAAAATCATTGTGTCGATTGTGTTCTGTAGCAAAACAAATTAACCAAAATGTTACAACAATGTTTAAAATGTTAAATTTTATTTACTAAAATTTTAAGCATATTTTCTTCCTTACTCTGCATTATTTAGGGCATGCTGAAGTTAATGTTGAGTGAATTTCTTGGAGAATCGGTTAGAGAGGCCTACACATCCCAGCCCCTGAACGTTCAAGTGTCTGATGTCGTAGATGCTACAGAAGTTCCACTTATAATCCAAGAAAACAGGATTAAAAAGGAACAGGACCCAGAAAAAAGACAGGCCCTGGAAAGACAGTTTGATGACCTTAAAAGAGTGAGTAAGCCACTTCCTCTGTACTGCATTATTTACAGTCCTTATTTCTGAATAGATTCAATACTCACACTCACTGTATCCATGTCCTGACTCTAATTTATCAACATAACCCTACAATAAAGAAGTAATAAACACTGTATCCATATCCTGACTCTTATATCTGAGACTGACACTGGAGACTCCTTCCATAAATTTTTAATAATCATCTTACAGAATCAACTATTACATGCAGTTTTTACTCGATTTATGTGGAGTGTTCATCGTACAAGTCCCTATGAATGAGCTGTTACTATAGAAACGATAACATGATTTACAGCTGCATTACTGTCAGAGCTGCTGTTATAGAAAATTAATCAACACCTTCTGACCAATCACAATCCAAAATTCAACAGATCTGTGGTTGAAATTATTTGTTTATATCAGTCAAATACATTTGATTATTCTAATAAAAAAGTTGAGATGGCCTCCTTTAATTTTGTAGATTAATATGAACAGGAATAGTCTGCATGATAGCACTTTACAACAAATTCATCAGCAGTCTGCCTGTAGAGAGTTTATTATTGGGGTTCAGGTGAGTCACATCAGCCATTACTCCTCTGGGTCATGTGTAAACCCCGCCCATTATATGCTAAACCCCGCCCCATATGCTACATACATTATATTACAATTTCATATATTTCATATTATCATGTAACATATCACTTTAGATGGCTTTATAGATTAAATTTGTTCATTATGATCATATTTGTAGAAGAGGAAGATAATGGATGAAGCGCTGCAGAAGATTGCTGAGCGCACAAACGCTTCACAAGCTCTGACTGAAAAATGGGAGGTGACTCGCACGTACGAACTCAAAACCGTGGCTGAGCATTTTAGGAAAAATCTCTTCAACTGGGAAAAGGAGCCGGTGTGTATATATGTACAGCATGTTTGTGTGTATTTGTTTGTAAGATAATTTCAGACGAGAAAAACACATTAACATTAATATTCCACTGCACAAGGTTCCTCTAACATCAGCAATAATGCGTCATTAGTAACTTTAACAAACTAATTAACTCCTTATCATGTGTTTTTTTTAAATAAAGAGCTGAATAATCAAAATAATAAACTGCTGCAGTATCTAATACTTTTTTCACCACTAAATCAAAACACAACAATAAGCAATAATTACTTATGGCTTAATTCGTATGTTTTTGGTGGTAAAATTTATAAATGAGGCTTAACAGTGTTCCAGTAGTTACACCTGGAGACCTGAGTTCAGTCAGTTAGCTTTAGTAACATGCTGTAATTGTATTTAAATTAACTAAATAATGTGTTATTGATTGATGTTTGCAGTGTAGTGTTTAATCTGTTTGAATCTAAACCTGGTGTGTTTCTCCACCTCAGTGCGGTTCTTTAATCAGGTGAGGCTCAGTCCACTTCAGAGTGAACTCTAATAAGAAAGTGATTCAACCCTCAGTTGATTCATCTGCAGGAAGTGAATCAAACATGCCATGTGTCGTGTTGCAGTATTTTTGTAGCTGCTAAACTGAGACAAAGCACAGAGCTGTAGAGCTGCAGAAATTCTGTATGTTCTGAACAAAAAGAAGTACACAAAGTACACAAATCACCTTAAACTCAACCTTTAATAGTCACTTTTTGGTTTGTTTAATTCCATGCAGTCTGAAACCAAACCAAAACAAACAGCAAACAAACCAAAAGAATCAATTTTCCTCCGATTCAGAGTCAACAATCAGCTCGTACTTTATTACTTCCTTAACATTAATTAAGTATCATTAATGCTGAAGTTTAAGGTTTGCTCAGTAATGTTACTCAAAAAAACCTTAATGTCATACTGAATCTCTCTCTCTCTCTCTCTCTCTCTCTCTCTCTCTGTGCAGTTTGTTGTCACTCATTCACACCTGCAGGTTTTAGTGAATCTGTGTGAGTGTGGGTTGGAGGTTGAGAGGTATGTGATGTTTAGTTTTTCAGTATTTAATCTGGAATTAAACACGTCCAGTCATTTCTAATTTCTTGTTTATTTCCATCAGAATCACTGAAGCCATCACTCATGTGAGCCGGGAGATGACTTTCTGAAGAACTCACCAAACACTTCCCAATCATTTTCTTTTATTATTTTTCTTTTTTTTCAATATTGTGAAGACGTCTTTTAGATGGTCTTTTTTAAAATCAATATTTTTCTATTTCTTTAATGCTGGTAAACAAAAAAATCATCATCATGATGTATTTGCAATGGAAAATTTTACCTTTTTTTACTGTAACCAAAATCACATAATTAAAAGTCCATAATAAAAAATGTCCATACTAAAAACCTTGCAAAAGGAAAAGGTGTTTGTTAAATCAGTATATTTAGATAGCACTGTGTTGCATATTTTTTTAATAATTAAAATGTTTAGAAGATTTGTTTATACATTATCACATGAATTTTTTTAAAAATTCATCATACACATTTCTGAATACCTGTGAAATATTCAGGTTGCAAAATTTTGGAGTTTTATTTTTTAATGTGAAAACTCACCATTTTGCCAACCAGACAATTTGACAGTAATTCCACAACATTACGTAACCACTTGACATTTGTTGTAAATCTTTCTGCATCAGTTTCACCAGAAGTAAGATGACTGAAGAATCAGGAACCCAAGAGCCAGGTTATAATAATAAAAGAGATGATATGTGTAAAGACAACCTGGGCGCTCTGTAGTCTAAACATAAGTTGGACACAGTCGACTTTTATATTAATGTGTACATGCAAAGGACACACGTGAGACCATATACTGATAATACCCAAGATTAATAAGAGGAAAACATAAGAGAAAAATATAATCAAGGACAAGAACATCATGACCCAAGGAACAGACATGTGTACGGATGGATCTTTCTTAAAAAAAGATTTCTTTCTAATACAAAAACGGTTCAACCTGCTGAAAGACGCAGCGCTGCATTACAACTCCTTTAATTCATTGAAGATGATTTTTATATAAAGGTTTTAAAGTGATCATTTCTTATCCTGAAACATGGATAGTATATTAAAAAAAAAAAAAAACAGGAATTTACATGACACACAGGATACATAATTTTTTAAATCCAATTTTACATTTGAAACTGTAAGTTTCAAGTTTCAAGTTTAATTTATTTATATAGCACCATTTACAACAGCAGCAGCTGACCAATGTGCTTTACAGCATAAAATAAAATAAGTAGTAAATAAAACATAAAGTTAATAAATAAAATCACAACTAAAAACCTAATTACATCAATAACTCTATTTTAAAATATAACAAAATATAAGAAATAAAACCAGGATTTCCATCAAGTCAAGAACAGAGATGAAACATCAAGGTACATTGAAAGTGATGGAGAAGTAATGTGTTTTGAGTAGAGATTTAAAAACCTGTGAAGTAGGAGCAGATCTAACATGAACTGTAAGCTCTTCCAGAGTTTAGGGCCTACAACAGCAAAGGCACGTTCCCCCCTTTTCTTTAATTTAACTCTAGGAACAGTGAGCAATCTAAGACTACCAGATCTAAGAGCTCGAGCAGGGTTATGTAAGGAAAGCAGTTCAGATAAATATGAGGGAGCGAAGTTGTTTAAAGACTTAAAAACAAAAACAAGGATTTTAAACTCCACTCTAAACCGCACAGGCAGCCAATGCAGAGAAGCTAGGACAGGAGTGATATGGGTGAATTTATGAAGGCCTATTAAGAGTCTTGCTGATGCATTTTGGACCAACTGGAGACGGGCCAGAGTAGTGGCATTTATTCCACCATACAGCGAGTTACAGTAATCTAAGCGTGATGATATAAAAACATGAATTACTCCCTCAAAGTCCTGAAAAGAGAGGAAAGGCTTGATTTTAGAGAGAAGACGGAGATGGAAGAAACAGGATTTAACCACAGAATTTACTTGACTGTCAAGTTTCAACTCACATTTTATAAGAAGAATTTGTCCTAAAGTCCTAAGGTGGAAAACAGGGCTTTATTATTACACACAGATCAGGATACCGGGATTATTTTCTCTGGATAGTAGTACTGTTGTCTGGGTTTAAATGTCTTTAAAACTCAGAATGACACATTTGCAGCTAGATGTAATTTCAAGTGTAATAAATTAAAAACATGACAGTTTCAGTATCATTAATGTGTGATCATAATTATACTGTATAAATCTTAACAACAGATTTTACTGGGTTAGTAATGTATCTAAGCTGGGTTAGTAATGTCTCTTCATGTGTACTAGTACTGACAGTAAAAGCTCAGTTCTACAGTATTTCATAGTTCCAGACCACCAGAGACGGTTACAGATGTAGTTGCTTCTGCCTTTCGTTCAGCTCCAGCAGCTAGACCAGACCAGGTGGTGTGTACGTTGGCGGCGATGGCCGATACACAGGATATGGGTCTTGGTAACATGCCTCCAGTGGAGACAGTGGAGATGTATATCTTCCTTGGTAGTGTCCGCTGATGAGGCCCTCAGACAGAATCATCGATGCCCCAACCAAGAATGCAGAGGTAGCGATGACCTGTTGGTCAGGGTTTATAATACAGTTTCAAGGTTGAGTCAGGTGGGGAACTTGATGCTTGCACCTCATTCATCTATGACTAGCCTCAGAGCTGCTCGATGATCCTGCAGGCTTTAGGTTCAATCGCCTTTTCTAGTGGAAAGCCCAAGGGCTACTGACATAAACTAGACATCTAGGTGGTCTAGCTGCTGGAGCTAAAAGAAAGACAGAAGCAACTACATCCATAACCATCTCTGGTGGTCTTCCACTATTCACAGAACCACAGTTACACCAGTAACCAGTGTATTATGTTCGTTTCATTTCAGTAAACTATTAATCCACAACAGTGTGCCGCAGTACCATTCCTGACCACCAGAGGTCACAATCTCCTGAGTTTCAGTTAGATAATCAACACTACTCCTTCTTAGTACTAGTCACTTACCTGTTAGTGTGAAGGTCACATTTAACCAAACAAAATAATAAACTTTATTTTATATAGGGCCTTTAAAAAGGCCTCTCAAGGCACTTTACATAAGAGTATATAACAATAACAATAATAGTAATAACAATAATTTATTAAAAAAACAAAACAAAGAAATCAAATTAAAGCAATCCTAAAAAAAATAAGTTTTAAGAGAGGATTTAAATGTACTAAGGGATTGAGCTTCTCTAAGATCAGATGGAAGGGAGTTCCACAGTTTTGGAGCATAAGATGCAAAATAAAAGCATGTTTTACTGTTTTGGAATTATTTTTAAATAGGATATTCAATTGTGTGAGCATTTTTCCAGTGTGTTATTTAAGTTAAAATAAAAACCACCAAATTATGCAACACTTCCAAATGGCAGCTCTGGTCCCCCTTCACTTGAGTGCCTTGGAGCCCATCAATGAAGAACGAAGGCCAACAGGATGCTTTATGGCTGAAAAGTTTGTTCTTGGCATCAACTGCATCAGTCCAATGCCACAGAGGTATAAATATCAATGCTGCAATTGACCCAGCCTTCATATTCAGGGCCAGGCCAATTTCCATCCCCATCAAATAGCAGATCTTTTACAAGAAATTTGTTTTCTTCTGGACAGAGGAACCGACATGGTCAGAACAGCGGGATCTGCTCCTTTACTTCAGAAGAAGGTCCAAATCAGATTTTTTTTAACACCCGTTCCATTACATATGCAAGGCTATCAGACGTTAAGAATGTTGCGAAGCCACAGATTGGGTCACATCAGTAAGCCATGGTTTCAGGATCATATATATATATACTTTTGAAGGACAGGTAGTCCAATTCCAGTGTCTTAAATGGCTTTGTTCTAGGCCTGAGGTTGTTCACAGACTGCATATAAATAACTTTGTCACCTCTGATGGCCAGATGCATACTGTCTTACTTGTATGATGGTTTTTATAGGTCTCCACCAGGGAGAAGTTCATGCGGGACCATATGATTCATGACAGTGAAGCTAGATTCAGTGAGAATGCTCGGCATGCTGTCACTCCAGTGTGTAGAGGACATTATCATGTCAGCTAGTCAGTTTTAATAGGCAGCTATGGGGGTTCAAACTCCTGTGAAGAATGCTTGGCTTGTTAACCACAGCTGCAAAAGTAACTCTCCCAGGAGCTGTTAGAATTAAGGACGTGAGTTCAAGCTGCATCTAAACTCCAAATACGACAAACAGAGATGCATCTTCGTCTCACTGAGATAAGCATAAACTCCAAATTTATATTCCAAGGTCGTATCAACTGGTTAGAATGGAGGGTGGTCTGGCTGGGAAGAAGCAGTTAAAGGTAAAGCAAGGAACAACGGCAGCTTGGCAGTGCTAAGAGGTATGCTGCTGTATTCTGACACCCAGCTACATCCTGCACACAATTTACGATTTCATGACCACGATTTAGTGTCTCCTGGCTTCAAGTTGTGAGCATGAGTACCTGTCGGAGAACAATATACACTCACCGAATACAACAATAAATAAATTTAACAATACAACAATATACAAAATTAAAATACAAAATAAGTCTGTGCTGGATCAAGTGCTATTCTATGCGCTGCTGAATAATGAGTGTGGAAGCCATTTTGTTAAATTAAACCAGTGATTAATGTGAAAAATTATTCTTCACTTTTTAATTTGATTTCATGTTACCTTTTATTACATTTGACAACAAACAAAAAAAAACACTAATTCCTTCTTTATTCTGTATTTTTTGTCTCTGATCTTTCTGGGGAGGTTTAAAGGCAGGTGCTTGTATTTAAAGATAGTTGTCCAGACACTATTGATAAACCCTGGCTTGGACTTAAAATCAGATTAATTATGTCATTTCACCCAAAATAAAATACACAGTACGCCTAACACAAGACGCGTTTCTGAAATCCTCAAGGCGTTGACTATCGGCTTAAATTCAAACCTAATTTAATGACATTTTTGTAATTTGAGAAGCATACGGTATGTACAGTATGTTCATTGGTTTAGGCTATACCGTATATTTACATTCACCCTCAATTATAGGTTAAACACTATTTATTATTGTCAGGGATGGGAGGAGAAGGCGGATACACATGCAGAGAATTTTATTAAGCAAAGTGCAGACAAACAACCAAAAATGTGAAAACAAGAACCATAAACATGAACTGTGGATATAAGGCAAAAACATACAGACTATTCAATTCAGTTCAATTTTATTTGTAGAGCGCTTTTAACAATGGACATTGTCACAAGGCAGCTTTACAGAAATAAATGGATTCAAAATATATTGTAAATATGTGAGTTTATCCCTACAGCGATACTGTGGTGCGCACACAACAACAAACAACAACTACAACAATAACACCAGAAGCTTGACAGTGAGACGCTGAAAAACTAGAACTTAAATAGTGGTGCTAATCAAGGTATAACGAGACACAGGTGAGAGTCATATGACATGCTGGGGCTGATGGGTAGTGTAGTTCAGCACAATTATATACCATATTTATTCATGACAACAATAAATCACATTTCCATAACAGGATTAGAAAAATTCTTTTCCATGTTTAGCATCAGTTTATTCTAATATCGTATGACCAATGTAGACTGACTATCATTCTATAATTTATTTCTTACAGCAATAACAATAATAACAGGGTTTAGAAAATCTTCAGTATTTACCAAGTTCATAACCAATTTTTTCTAAAGTTCAGTAAGAAAAGAAAAAAGTAAAACACCATTAAGAAATTAAGCTACATTTTATCCCACACCTACATAAAGATACCAAGATTTTGGATATTCAACACCTTAAATGACATTTTGGCCTTTACACGCACCATTTTTTTAAAATTTTAAACAGCACATTGTTGTTGTCGTGTTTCTTCATCACTGGTGCAATTTTCTCACCTGGTATATTTCTGCTTTTGAGATGCTGATGGAAACAAGAAAAAAAGTAATATAATATCTGAAATGAATGAATAACTTGTTCTTTTCAGAATATGAATCGTAGAAAATGATCATTTTTAAACAGATTATTGTACCAGAAATTTGTCACATACCTAACAGTTCCATTCTTAGCAGGAACATTAATCTGTGTCTTGTTCTTCACAGTAAATGTGGTCTGCAAAAGGAAGGACAAGTGAGAGTCAAGATTGCACAAATAAGAGAAATAAAATATAGCAGCCGAATATTTACTAAAACAAATTCAAAATTTCTGATTATCAAAAAAAAAATTAACATTTCTAGGCTTTGATGTAGGTTAGGTTAATAAAATCACCTCATTGGCAGATATTTGCTTAGAAACACTTGCTCCATACTGGACAACTTGATTTTGTGCTCCAGTGTTTGCAGCATACTTCTTGAGGTTTTGACTCATTCTCCTCTTATTCTGCAAATTTCATTATAACACATTCTTAATTATGATTTCATATATATATATATATATATATATATATATATATATATATATATATATATATATATATATCATAATTATTCATACATACATATATATAAAACAATATACTGTATATTTATACCATATTTATACCATACCATAGTTTAATTCTGATTGGGGTCCTGACAGTAGTGCAGATGCAGATCACAGGTTTATATTAATGCGCTCGTTCCAATACGTTATGGTTTCCATAGTAACAGCTCATTCACAGGGACTAGTACAGTGGTGGATGCTTCATATACACGGATTAAAAAAAAACTGTGTGTAATCTTTGTTATGGTGAAGTTTTCTTTTCTGTAAGGAGACACTTATTTAACATTTATGGAAGGAGTCTCCAGTATCAGCGCTTTGTAACAGTTATAGCTTTAAGAAATGTTAAGTTTTCCAACATCTTCAGGACAGAGGAGTTTACGCTTCTTTGCGGTTTCTCGGTAGCACGACAAGCTGCATTGTTTTTTGTCTTATAAACTGGGAACGACGGTTTATAGCTGCTATAACATAAGTGAGATCAGGAACTAACTCGTTTCTCCAACTTTCCACAACATTAAATGTTAAATAAACAGATAAAAAGTATGACGTGTCATTTTTTAATAAATAAAAATTGTAATAGTAAATTGCTGTGGTATTAGAGGAATGTTTTCCTTAAATATTTAAATTAAATGTTAAGCCACAACTTGAGCCTCAGTTATTTTTATTTTCATTTCAGTTTACACTTGTGTCTTAGTGAGATCTCAAATTATTTGGTTTATTTGGTTCTTTCTGGTTTAACTCATTTTTTGAAGAGTAAATTGAAGATGAACAGGAACAGAGATTCTTACCTGTAGATATCTGACCTGGGAGCACGCTGAGACGGATGTGTTCTGTTCTCACATATTGTTATGAGACTTTTTATTGCCGCTGTAGAATGACGTAGTGTTTGTGTCATTGGTTTTTTTTTTTTAAAACATATTCCTGTTGATATTTTTGGAAATTCTTGTTACGCTGACTGGACAGGTTTCTCAATGAGTTCTGGTAAAGAAGCAGCACAAAGGCTTACATGAACACATCAGCTGTCAACCCTAAACAATTCAGATCTCAGACCAGAATGCTAAGTTTATAAAATGCCTTTCAATTGTAAATCAAACATTATCATGAAATTAAATAAAACTTTGACAAGACATTTGATTTTCTAAAAAGGAGTATATCACAAGGAATGAAATTTTATTTATAAAATTCTGAATGATTATGATTAAAGATTCTCTGTAAGCGTAGTAGACGAGCACTCTCATCAAATTAACACAAACATCAGCATTAGTTTTTTAATTAGACAACACAAAACAGCAAATAATGTGACAATAACATGAAAGTTATTTATTCCAGACAGAGGAGTTTACGCTTTGTGGTTTCTCTGTAACAAAAGATGACAAGCAAGTGACTGTAATTGTGATGTGATGATAGGCTCGGCCAAGATGAGTTATTTGGTGCTCAGACTACACAAGTGAATGATAGAATGAGGTCAGTGGAGTGTCGATGAAATATCTTATGAAAGATCAATATACCAACCATTACAGAAACCCTGCTGTTCTATCAATGCTATCAATCTGAATTTTATATGCAAATATTTATTCTTTCAAAGGTTTCCTTTGGGCTAAATGAAGTTTATCCTCACCTCTCCTCAACAGACAACAGACAACAGACCCAGACGCTTTCACTTTTGCTTCTTGTTGTTTGCAGTGCTGCATTTTTGAAAACATACCTTACTGTAAATCACAGACTTTAAGTCAGGAACAGAGACAATTATCTACAGCCACTTCCTTTGAGTTAGGAAAGTACGCATTATTACCATCATCTTTCTTGTTTGTTTCTTCAAAGCATACATATGCATTTAGTTTTTTTGCATTTAGTGTGTGATGGTGCCTCCATGTCTTACATACTGTATTCTTTAATAATTTAGGAATGCTTTCACAGTGATTGGTGGCATTAATAATAATAATAATAATAATAATAATAATAATGGCCCTCAAAAATCATTTAGTGAAGTTGTGTGTAAATGTTTTTTCAAAAAAAAAAAAAAAGTCCAAAAGTCAAACCGAACTAAAAATTCCTGCCACATTTTCACTCATTTTGTTGATACTTGTTGATGTATGTTAATAAATGACCAAGTAGGTTCCGGCGCAGGGGATTTAGATGTAGCCACACTCACAAATCAACATTTGATTTTCTAAAAAGGAGTATATTGCAAGGAATGAAATTTTATTTATAAAATTCTGAATGATTATGATTAAAGATTCTCTGTAAGCGTAGTAGACGAGCACTCTCATCAAATTAACACAAACATCAGCATTAGTTTTTTAATTAGACAACACAAAACAGCAAATAATGTGACAATAACATGAAAGTTATTTATTCCAGACAGAGGAGTTTACGCTTTGTGGTTTCTCTGTAATAAAAGATGACAAGCTGTGTTTTTTTTTTGTCTTTTTAACTTCAAGAGAGAGAAAAAAGAGAGACTGGTGATAAACAGATAAAACATAAGATATAAGTGTGACATAAATATGTCTGAAAATTAAAAAAAAAAAAAAATTCCAAATTGCTGTGATGTAAGAGGAATAAAACACTGTTATAGGAAAATAATCAGCTTCAGAGTGGTAACAGTAACTCCGCTTCATCATACCATCCTGTTGTTAATTATTATTCCTCTAACAGCACCACACACACTGGTGTTTTATTTCTTTAAAAAATGAGGTCAGTTGCTATTTTCACACAATAAATCAAGTGCTGCAGTAAATGTGAAAAACTTTCAGTACATTTTAAAAGGTTGAACTCCTCATCTCCTCATCTCATCGTCCTCATCTCCTCGCAACCTAGAAATATTTTGCTAATCTGCCACGTTAAACGTCATCGTGTTTGTGTCTCGTCTGCACGCGACGTGCTGAAAGATCCGTCACTGTGTCATATAGAAAGCAAGTATTTGAAATGCACATAAATAATGGTCAAGACCGTAATAAATGTCCATGTAAATGAATTACAAATGAACGAATTTAAATATACTGTTATTTCTAAAGCTAACAGTGAAAATGAAACTGCTTCTTTGAACAGGAATGTTTTTGACTCATAGCTTTACCTTTCATGCACATTAACAGGTTGGGTGAGTTTTAAAGTACAGTAAATCAGATGTTCAAGCTCTTCAGTATGATCACTGTTGGCTCGCAGACTTCGTTTATTCTGGAAGACATTTTACAATGCTTAAGTCTTCACTTGCAAAAGATGAATACAGGCCTCCTCCATGTCCACGTTAGGCTGCATTTACTTTGCCAACGTATTCTGATTTTTATGATGATACAGATCATATATTGTGGCTCAAACTGAAGAAATATATTATGCTTATGTCTAAATGGTTGTTTGAATGGTTAAAATGCCAGACATACAGCTCAGGTGTTTATACGCGTCTCAAATCTTCCGATCTCAGAAGACTACAGAGGATAGTCCGGACTGCTGAGCGAATCACTGGTACACCCCTTCCCACTCTCCAAGAACTGTACTTGTCCAGAGTGAGCAAAAGGGCTGGGAAAATCACTCTGGACCCCTCACATCCAGCACACTCCATCTTTGAACTGTTGCCGTCTGGTCGACGCTACAGAGCACTGAGCACCAGAACGGCCAGGCACAGGAACAGTTTCTTTCCTCAGGCAATCCATCTCATGAACACTTGACAAAAACATGGCACACAACACTATCATACATTTATTTACTTAATACACATAGTTATTTACTTTTCAAATTTGCACATAACATACCTGTACATACAAAATTGCACATAATCTGTACATACAAATTGTCTATTTTGTATATTGTGTTTTTGCTATTTGTACATTGTCTATTTGTATATTATTCTTTTTATTTTCTGTGTCTTGTCTTGTCACTGTCATTCTGCTGCACTGTGGAGCTTCTGTCACTAAAACAAATTCCTCGTATGTGTAAACATACCTGGCAATAAAGCTCATTCTGATTCTGATTCTGATTCTGAAATAACACATTTTGCTCAGTAATTCTGTTACTCTGATGCTCATAGTGCATAAGTTTAAGAAGTCATTATTACAATTCCTCCATATTTAACCATCTCAGACTTGTCAGTTTGTTTAATAATGTCAGTTTGTTTAACCACATTTTATTGGTTCCACTGGTGAGAAACGGGATCAGGATCAGGATCAGGCTTCACTCCGATGTTTCCTTCAAATCCTCCTTGGAATTTGGCGTATACGAGATCGGAGATGGGAATTACAACACGGTATGTTTTCAAGTGGTTTGGTCTGAAGAGATAGAAGGCATGAGAAAACATTTATTGTATCATCTATGACATGATGTTTTATTTTGTCTTTACTTAAAGAAAAGAAAGAACTGAACAGACAACATGCAAAATTACCATTTAGACCTTACAGTCTGCTGTAGACGTCACGTTCATATGTGACAGCCGCCATTTGGCACGCCCAGAAATCGGAAAGGAAGGCTCGTAGAAAAATTTTAAGTTATATTTATGGCATTGTGGTGGCATTTGAAGGCAGCATGAGCTCAGGGATATTAAGGTGACAGGCGATGGAGGTTTACTGCAGGAAGAGAATCGTAGATCTGGGTTTATAAGTTAAAATGTCATTCCCCTGTTAATAGCAATACATTTAACCATTTTCAGTGGAAGGTCTTTTACTATGTCAACATTATTAATATGGTGAGATTGGCACAATAGTAGATCATGCCTTTGTTCTAAATCTGAAACATATCCGATATCTGGTCGTTTGACTCATTTAAAAACACTTACATCTGATTTTCCAGTTAATCTTAAGTGACTGTAATTGTGATGTGATGATAGACTCGGCCAAGATGAGTTATTTGGTGCTCAGACTACACAAGTGAATGATAGAATGCAGTCAGTGGAGTGTCGATAAAATATCTTATGAAAAATCAATATACCAACCATTACAGAAACCCTGCTGTTCTATCAATGATATCAATCTGAATTTTATATGCAAATATTTATTCTTTCAAAGGTTTCTTTTGGGCTAAATGAAGTTTATCCTCACCTCTCCTCAACAGACAACAGACAACAGACCCAGACGCTTTCACTTTTGCTTCTTGTTGTTTGCAGTGCTGCATTTTTGAAAACATACCTTACTGTAAATCACAGACTTTAAGTCAGGAACAGAGACAATTATCTACAGCCACTTCCTTTGAGTTAGGAAAGTACGCATTATTACCATCATCTTTCTTGTTTGTTTCTTCAAAGCATACATATGCATTTAGTTTTTTTGCATTTAGTGTGTGATGGTGCCTCCATGTCTTACATCCCGCATATGCGGCAACAAAAGGGCAGTCTTTAATGTCACTGAAATGAGTGGGGTTCATCTCAAACCTAGCAAAGTTTGCGATTGGCCAAGTGGTGGTGTAGTATCTGGACTTCCACTTGAGTCGTGGGCAGGTGCATCCACAATTCCATAAAACAGCTGTGATTGCGGCCTGAATGCAAGACAAGACCAAAAAGGAGGTGAGGGGGTTAGGGTTAGGGATAGGGGCTCTCAGGATATTATCATAGTATCTAAGGTTTGTGGCTAATTATTCAGAAGTCACAAGCCTGATGATTGATCTCACTAAAATGGGACTAACACATCCTTAGACAATGGAATTGCACACTTTATTCAAATCACCACAAAGATGTTTTGATTATATGTATATATAAAATACGACAGTTCTAAATGTTTGGATAGTTTTCAGTCACACCAGTCCTTCATCAACTTCATAATGCTTGTCATTGTTTGGAATTTTATATAATACAAATGCTGAAAATAAAACCTGCTTTTCACAAGTGTTTAAGGTTAGCAAATATTCTCCGTTTACTAGGCGTGTTGCTTTGACATGAGCTATGCAAACTTTTTAAACAATCGTACCAAAGCAAATGACTTGCTGACGCACAGAAAAATGTATTGGTTACAATTTTTATTTCCTTGCTGTTCTTTTACTTTCACTTAAGCAAGCACGCACCCTACGTGCACGCTACTGCCTTGTTGCTCCTGTAATCACCAAGCCTGCTCTCATAAATCTTATTTTATTAATGTTCAAATAAAATTCAAATAATAGTGTATTTAAAAAAGCGTATAAGGTAGTTCAATTAAATTCTGAAAATAATTCAGCAGCACAAAGAAAGTTTCTTAATAAAATCATCAAACAATAAGATCACTTATGTGTACAATAATATGGTAATAATTATTCCAACAGGTGCCAGTTGTTACAACAGCTGAGTCACGGCACAAATTTTGTTGATATAAGGTTGTGTTATGTCATGTTTTGGACTGATTGTGATGTGATGATGTGATATAACTCACCAAGTGAAGGTTTAAGTGGAAATATGAACAATAACACTTTCAAAAAAAGATGTTCAACACTGTGTCCTGAGCTGAGGACTTGGCAGAAACAGTGACATTAGAAACCTTCTATATGCTGTTACATAGTGAAGGTTATGACGCAACATAATGACCGAGCTAATGATGCTTTCACAAAAGAGTTTGGTTTTAATGTTTAACGTGACATCGACAGCGTAACAGTTTCTCTCTCCAAGCTTCTTGAATATTCCAAAATCAAGAACAGAGATGAGTTGTTAGCAGTGGAAAAGGATTATATTCCTTGTTGGCTGGTGACAACCAAAGCACTTTGGTGTTCTCCAAGATTAATTTTCTCTCCAAAATAGTGGCCACACCCCTTCCTTTCCTAGTCTGGTGTTTATATTCAAAAGAAGAGTTCCCCCCAGTGGTCAAAGCCACGAAGCACTGTATCTAGCAAGCAGAAAATGAACAGAAAATGAAGGGCAAACGCATAATAGCAATGTCTATCCCCCTTTTCCAGTAACATAAGTCTTGTGGTTGACCCAGGGGTATTAAAATCTGTGACTGTCTAATTTAGAACAAATCAATTATAGTGTTAATCATTTGATTAAAGATTAACACAGAACCCTATATGTGGCAGTGCCACACTTCACTGGTCCAAGCCTCTTCTTCGCCTTGTTTGGGACTGTCCATTTGGTCACCAGTTTTGATGAGTGAGGAGTATTTTAAACCAGCACTAGGGTGAGGATCTGTTGCATGAGCAGTCCTTTTTCAGCTCAGCATCTAAAATTGGTCAAGACTGGATTCTGACTTGCTCATCATAAAAGATAAATGTTCTTAGTTTTTCTTTACAGCTATCAAATAAAATCCACTGCCAAATAAATGCGAGTGCACTTCCTTGTTTGTAAAATATCCCACACTGTGACCCAATAGCACATAATAACCACCTGATGTATGAATAAGCACATAAAAAGCCACCTGCAGAAAAGTGTAGATTTATACATACACATTAGCAGGTTGTGTTGTTGGGTTTTGTGTGTGTGTGTGTGTGTGTGTGTTTAATTTTGTGGTGAGGGCAAATTCGTTGTGTTGAGACCAGCATTTTCACCCGTATGTATGAACGCCAATAAAATGTGGAAATGTACGAAAAATAGTTTTGTACAAGTTATATATATATATTCTTTTAGTCTTGCATTTGTCACATAAATCTTTTGAAGATGTACCACGATTGCGTCCCATTCCCCAGAATCAGCTGCTTTGTCTGCAAGTGTTTTTAATGTGTATGTCACTGATTATTCACCTGATTCCGATGTTTTCTTCTGGGAAGAAAGCACATGAAAATCACTCATTTGCCGCCACCAATTCAGCAAGATCACAAAGCTTTAATTGAAAAATTTCAATCACTATTTTCCAAACATCCCCTCTCACACTACATTAACTGAGTGTGATATAGATGTAGGTAAATATTCTCCTGTCCAACAATATCACAATTGTATTAATGCCCATAAACGTGATATTACGAAGAAAGAAACTGACTATTTGCTTGAACATGGTCCAGCTGTCCCCAGTCAGAGTGCATGGTGTTTTACTAATGCCGAAGTCAGATTCTTCATTGCATTTTTTTTTTTACATTTTTGTACTTTTGTTACTAATCCTGATCTGCTTAAAGGATACAGGCAAGTTCTACATACTCCATGCTCCTCAGAGATTTCTGCTTTTGCCTCCAGTACATGGTCATTGCTTTTGGACTATGAAACACTCCTGCTACCTTTCAAAGTCTAATGAACTGTGTACTGGGGGGTTTACCGAATTGTGCGACTTACTTTAATAATGTCATGATTTATTCTGACACTTGGGACCACCACCAGCAATTGTTAGAACAGGTTTTGCCTTTATACACCACCACAATGGATTTGAAACAAAACAATCAAGATGTGATCAAAGTGTAGACTTTCAGCTTTATTTTAGGAGGTTCCACAAAAATATGGCATTTACCATTTAGAGTTACAGCCATTTTCAACAAAGTACCTCCATTTTCAGGAGCTCAGAGGTATTTGGACAAAGTGGCATAATTGTAAATTTAACCATAATTTTAATTCTTGGATGATGTGAGGCAGTGGTTTCCCAGACTCCAGAATACCCCCAGAATGATGGCAATACTCGCCGAGATGTTATAGTGCAAGGTGATGATTTATTTACAGTGCTCAAGAGGTGATCCAGTACGGGGGGGGAAAAAAAAAACCCCAAAGCTATATACAAAGTTACAAACAAATAAACAAATAAACAAACAAACACTTTAGCTCTATATACAATAATTTAACCTCTAACAAATATTGCTCACGGCACCACAGTTGCACGCTCACTCAAAAAAAACAACAACAACCAACCTACTAAACAGCCCACACCCACAGTGGTTTGGGGCTCTCTTTTAAACTCTAAGCCCTGCCCCTCTTTGGATTAAACCAACTAGCAAGGAAGGTGCAGGGTAAATAGGCACATATTTTACAATAATGGAAGCATATCATACATTTAAGATATTATCTACTACATTATATATATCTTTACACTATCAAATAAAGCATTATACACCATAATAGCAGATAGACATAACGTAAATATAAAAACATTTCGCGATTTCCCCATGGGACACACAGTAGACTAGTCTATTTCCGGTTGCTTCGCGCCAATTCTGGCAGTATAAAGCCAGGCCACCGGGTGGCGCCCAGGTTTGGCCGGCCTATGGGGGAAACGCCACACGAAGGACCCACTACACAGACAATACCAAGCACAAACCACCGGTGTGTATTTAAAACATGAAACAAAGAAAAATTAAGCAAAACACCGTAAACCATTAACTCAAATATATGTATGTGTGTTTGTGTTGTTATGCGCAGCGTGAATTAATGTCAGGGGATGAAACGGAGTGGATATGTTTGTGTGTATGAAAGTCCAGTATGCTAATAGCATGCGTGTGCACCCACATCGCCTCAGCAGGGTTTACGGAGGAAGAATGAGGTACGTTGAGGTGTGTGTGTGTGTGTGTGTGTGTGTGTCAACAGGGCCAGGTCACTTCCTCACAGATGAAAAGTCAGTCAGTGACTGCCTGAAGTCTGGAGCCCATGTTCTCAAAACTCAAATTCTGAGTCTCCTCCCTGGAGATGCTTTGCCACGCCTTCACTGCAGCCACCTTCAGTTGCTGCTTGTTTGTGGGTCTTTCTGCCTTCAGTCTTGTCTTCGGTAAGTGAAAAGCAGCTCTATTGGGTTGAGATCAGGCAACTGACTTGGCCATTGAAGAATATTCCATTTCTTTCCCTTCAAAAAGTCTTGATCTGCTTTTGCAGTATGTTTAGGGTCATTATCCACCTGCGCTGTGAAGCGGCATCCTATCAGTTTTGTAGCATTTGGCTGAATGTGAGCAGAGAGTATAGCCCTATACACCTCAGAATTCATCTTGCTACTTCTGTCAGCATTCATATCATCAATAAACACCAGTGAGCCTGTTCCATCGGCAGCCATACATGCCCATGCCATAACACTGCCTCCAGCGTGTTTGACACATGATGTGGTATACTTTAGATCATGAGCTGCTCCTTTCTTTCGCCATACTTTTCTCTTCCCATCATTCTGGTACAAGTTAATCTCGGTTTCATCAGTCCAAAGAATCTTATTCCAGAACATGGGAGGCTTTTTTAGGTGTTTTCCGGCAAAGTCTAATGTGGCTTTCCTGTTCTTGAATGTTACCAGTGGATTGCACCTTGTTGTCTACAGAGTATTCTTGACTTCTGTTGATGTTGTGAAGGGGTTTTTCTTCACCAAGGAAAGGATTCTGCGATCATCCACTTTAGTTGTCTTCCGTGGTCTTCCAGGCCTTTTGATGTTGTTGAGCTCACCAGTGCTTTCTTTCTTTTTAAGAATGTACCCAACTGCTGATTTGGCCACACCTAAGGTTTATTATATCTCTTTTATAGATTTATGTTGTTTTTTCAGCCTAATGATGGCCTCCTTCACTTGCATTGAGATCTCCTTGGACTTCATATGGGTAGCTCCAGTCGAACAGCTGCCAAATGCCAACTCAATACTTGATATCAACTCCAGACCTTTTATCTGCTTCATTTGTCTTGAAGTAACGAGGGAATGGACCGCACCTGGTCAATTAACTTCTTGTCAGTCAATTGTCCAAATACCTTTGAGCCCCTGAAAATGGAAGTACTTTGCTTAAAATGGCTGTAATTCCTAAATGGTAAATTCCATATTTTTGTAGAACCTCTTAAAATAAAGCTGAAAGTCTACACTTCGATCACATCTTGATTGTTTTATTTCAAATCCATTGTGGTGGTGTGTAAAGGTGTGTAAAAATCACAAAAACTCCGCCATTGTCCAAAAACTTCCGGACCTGACCGTAAGTTGTTGTAAATGTAAACATAAGGTGTAGCAGCCGAGTAGAGAGTATAAAGAGGAAAGATATAGGAAACAGATCAGAGTCAGAGTCATCTGCTATCTGGGTATGCACTGCCACTTTACTCCTATTCATTTTTCCCTTTTCTTTCCATTTCTCATATTCACTCATATACAATACTGTACTGTATATCCCTATTCATTCGCAGTGGTTTGATAACACAGTGCCAGTGAAAGAGGAGTGTAGTTATATTATTATTCACAAATACTATAAAAAATTATAATTACCAAAACCAACAGGTAAGGAAAAGAGGGTTTAATGAACAGTCCTTTCAGATGCTTGTTACTGTAATGATGGTGCTGATGGTTAGTGGATGTCTGTATAAATCTCAAAATACCAAGAGTCATAATATAAAAAAAAACATAAGATTTTCGCGATATTGATATTTTATTGCTCTCCAACCAATTTCTGCACTCGACACAGAGAATCACACAGAAGTGGGTTCACATTGTGTTATTTGTATAAAAAAGTGCTCTTTATCCAGGTGCCTGTTCACAAGCACTGAAATTCCAGAAATCCTCCACACACACACACAAACACACACACACACACACACACACACACATACATTCTATTCATCCTAAATGTTTTAAAATCACTTCCCGGGCCCCCAGGAGGCGAGCGGGCCGGAGCAATCATGCTCTCGCCTTTCCCCCATGAGGCCTGCATATCTATTTCACCACAAATGGCTCCAAATTGCCACATTGTCATTTTAGATCTCCATTTTTCTGCTGAGAGAGAAATAATTGAGGAGAGATGGAAAGAGAGTGAGAGAAAGAGAGAGAGAGAGAGAGAGACTGGCTGGTCATCCCCATGAAAATGGGCGGGGCCGGTGCTGGTGGCGGGCGGCGGCACTCAGACTGTACATGTACATGAAAGAAGCTCATGGCGAACTGTAAATGACGCCTCGCTGAGTGAGCAGCTCACGTCTCCATGCCCGGCTCCTGCAACAGGATCCGCCGTCAGATTGGCAGATAGAGCCGCCTGTCATCACTCCCCCGCCCAATCACGTCGACCCGAGGCCTCCTGAGCCTGCTTAGTGTTCTAAATCCGCTTACAACCCAGTGTAAGACCTCAAACAATACCTGTCCTGATCTACAAACTGTGCTCTCTCTCTTCTCTCTCTCTCTCTGTGAGGAACCTCCTTCAAAATGTTCTTAGAGGAACCTTTTTACGCCGTGTAGTCTGGAACAATCCTGGGTGCTTTAAGTAAAAGGTTCTGAATTGTTCAGAACACAAAGTAGCAAATCTTTTGGCACCGAAACATCTTTAGTGCCAAAGATGGCGGCTCCCGTAAATAACGTACCAGTTTTCAGCTACACGGTCAAGTTTAGTTCATGTTTATAGATGACAGGAAGTTGCACTTTGTCTGTGACAGGAAGTTGCACTGTGTCTGTGTGACATCATTGTGGAACTGGATGTGGTACGAGGCAGACTGAAAATAATTTTGGGCAAAAAAAAATCACCTTTAAACTATTAACTATTTTAAGCTATTAAACTTGTAGCTCCACTTCAAAACTAAAGAAGCCAAGTTTAGAAAATAAACGCATCCATTTTTTATTCTTCTTTTGGCTTTTCTTTAAATGAACTTGCTTCTATTTATGTTTTTTGTTTGTTTGTTTTTCTTTAACTTTTCACATTTATTTTTTATTCTATAATTGTGTTTCTTTTTACATTACTTTCTTTACATTTATATAGATAGATAGATAGATAGATAGATATACAGTATGTTATTTTTATTTGAATTTACATATTTGTAATTATTATCCTTTTTTTCTTTAAACGTAATAAAAGATTTTTTTTTTATTTAAATACACTTCACACATTTCAGTCAAAATTGTGCATTTCTTTTTTTTATATAGAATTTGCTTTGTTCTTTTTTTACTCTACTTTTTTCTTTTGTTTTCAACTTTTTATATAGATATACATTTTTCTTTGTTATTTGTTTTTTTTTCTTTACATTTACACTTTTGTTTTTTATATTATCTTTTCGTTTGTCTTTTAGTTTACACATTTATTTTTTTCTGCTAAATTTACTTGTTTATTTTTATTATTCAAATTGTTTTGTTTTTATTTAAACCCTTGAGATGCACCAGTCTGACGCTGAGTCTGAAATGCGTTATCAGGATTAGATTAGAATTGTTTTTTCATCAGATTCCCTGATGTCTTTTTGGTCTTTTGGTTTTGATCAGTTAGCTGTTTTTCTGTTTTGTTAAAACTAAAGTGGTTTAAAGAGTTGATGAAGATGAAGGGAAAATGTGCAAATGAGATTTTTATTTTTAACAAACGATTCTTTTAACTATTCATAACTCACAAATTTTACCATCATGAGTGTCTAGTGATCAACATGTGATTCAGGTTGCTACAAGAGCGATGTGCCTCTTTCATCACCTTACAGGTTTTAGGAGCCAAAACTCCTAAGGTTTGTGCTCTGATTTACTTTTTGTCGTCGATAGATCGTCTCCATTTGATCAGGAACATCAAAAGAGGTGGAATATTTTCCATTCTTGTGAGTATAATGAGGGCAGAGTAACGACAAGACGCACAAAAGGCCCACAGTTTCCTCTTGGATTGGAGCGCAGCGTTGACGTGAGCATGAAATGAAGCGCTTAATTCTCCTTCTCAAGTCTCCGGCCGCCATCATCATCACTAAATGATGAAAACATGGGGATCAGCCTCTGCTTCCTGTCCCCGCTCTCCAATACGGCTTACTGATGGACATCACGAATTTAGATTGGAAATGAAGACTTTTTTTAGGATTTTTTTTTTCAGTATCTCTGAAAGTGTTATATTAAATCACTAAAAATAATCTGTTTAATATTCAATTGTTTTTTGAAAGTTTTTCTAACATTAACATTCTAAAAAATTTTGTTCTTTAATGTTAGAAAAAAAACTAAACATCTCTTATCTCTTAAACATTTACTTATTAAAAATGCCAAGTTCTATGAATATACATAAATATGCAAATTTAGAAATGACTCCATGCCTTTCACTAACATTAACTAACTTAGCTAATTTATCTGCTAGTAAGCTAGCTCACTTGAGGACATGATTTAGCCTACATCGCCATTTTTTTCACTTATTTATTTAAAATGTTAAAATACAACATTACCGTAACAATCACGCCTCCGCATGAGTAAAGTTTGCTACTTAGCTGGCTTAGCATGCACCTTCTGTGACTAAATGTTTGCAATTTCTCCACCATCAGACTCTAAAAATTTGCATATCAGATGTAAATCTTATTTAATTAACCATTTAAACATCAGATATGTTGTTTTAGCAAAAATATTTCATTGTTTCTGAAGTGTCTTCAGAAAATCTTAATTTTGTCTGAATATGTAAATTATATTATCTATGACATCATGTGGTGTCTTCTAGTGAAGCCTGTATTCGCTACTTTCCCCTGAAAGCTGAGTTTTATTGCAATACTGCGATATGCTAATTTCATCTCTCATGCTAAAATATCACAATGCTACATGATACTGCTTTTCAACAAAACCTTCACTGCCAGTTCAGAACCTTCCTCCTCCGTACCTACTGTATGTTTTTCAAAATCCACATGCAGGGACTTTAAGGGGATGGTTTAGCCAAAAAAAATGAGATGTCCACAGTTAGCTTAGATAAAGTCAATAAGATGTTTTGTGCTAATGGGGCTAATCTGGTTTAATCCAGCAACGTGTTTGGCGTCAACCATTCAGATTATCATAAGATTATTATTTTAATTTTGGCTGAATTGACACAAAAAAGTGTCAGAAACATGAAGAGGCCTAAGTTCAGCTCCTTCAGTTCTTTAAAATGTCCTACAGAGGGCATGAGAAGCTTAGCTGAGCTTACTCACACACACACACACACACACACACACACCTACCTGAAGGACATTTCTCCTCTGTATTTTTTGTACGTTTTTGCGAATAAAAGCAAACAGGAACCTGACAACAGGTTCTTTGAGTCAAAATTTTAGCCCGTTTTGACCCAAATGAGGTCAATGAGCCATGACATGTTTGGTGTGTGGCTCATTTTGCACAAATGCTACTCAGCTAATGTAGCTAACAAGTAAAATTTAGCATTGTGTCTAAATTATCACACACCTGGTTCGGTTATTTTGATTTTTGTTCTGTTACTTTGAAGTATATGAAATAAAAGATTGAGGATCATAATTACAGCTTCTTCAGTCCTTTAAAACACATCTGAAGAGCATTTCTCCTCCATACGACTCATACATTTTCTTCCAGACATTAGCTAGCTTATTCTTAACGTTCATTATCATTATTTTTTTTTCTCAGTTACCTAGCAACAGTGTTATGGCAAAAGGTGCAGTAACATGTTATGAATGTATTCACTGATCATTATACAGTACATACAGCCTTCACAGAAAGTGTTATAAGTATTAGCGTTAAAAATAGTGTCAGATATTAGCTAGCTTATGCTTGGTGTCTATGATGTGTTTGGTGTGTAATTAGTTTGGCACTGGAGCTATGAGTTTAAAGTTCTAAATAATCACACACAAGGTTATTTAGATTTTTTTGGCCAAATTGTCATGTTAAAGTGATCAAAAAAAAAAAAAATCGATCAAAACAAGAATGAGTTGCGTAATTACAGCTCCTTCAGTTCTTCAAAATGTCCTACACAGAGCATGAGACACTTAGCAGAGCCTCCACACGTTTCTTCTCCGTACCTTTTGTTCGGTTTTTCCAAATCTGCAGTGAAATACTAAAACACTTTTAGCATACAGGAACTTTAAAGAGATAGTTTAGCTAAATTGTGCCGACCACATTTGCCTAAAATGAAGTCGGAAAGAGAACTTTTAGGAGATAAGGAGTTAGCGAAATTGTGCCATCCACATTTACCTTAAATGAAGTCAGTAAGATGTTTGGTGTGTTTTGCACTGCAGCTACATGGCTAAAGTTGCTAAGAAGAAGAAGTTTAGCATCACGCAATCTGAAATGTATTTCTAAATTACACATTTACGGTTCGGTTATTTAGATTTTTGTGCAAATTGTCAGGTTAAAGTACTAAAAAAAGTGGCAGAATTAAGAATGAGGCCTAATTACATGTCCTTCAGTTCTTCAAAATGTCCTACAGAGGGCATGAGAAGCTTAGATGAGAAGCTTAGCTGAGCCTACACGCACACACACACACACACACACACACCTGAAACCCAAGAGACTGTCGTCTAAAGCGGGCCACTTGCAATCAGAAAGCCCCTCCATTTAATTACAACAGACAGGAAATGGGGTGCTGAGTGGCGCGCGCGGCGATAAGAGCGCGTGCGCCCGGAGGAGATGACAGGCACGCCGAAATCCGATCGGCCGCTTAACAAAGAGCCGACTTATCACAAACCTCACCAAAATACCGCCCGCTCCGGCTGGACGCATGACCATCTGATCATCAACCCTTATTCATAATTAATATATTTATCAAATTAATTACTGCGGGAACAAAAAAAGGCTCCTCCGACTTTTTTTTCGCCGCCGCCCGAAACAGTGGGCAAATTCATCGGCGGCTGGCTCGGTTTTCTGCTATAATAACGGCGCTGTCAGTTTAATGGCGGCCGCGAGAGCTCCAGCCCTCTGCGGCCATGACAGACAAATTGCTCCCCCTGTGCAAAGAAATGATATGAGGAGGGGAATTTCAGAGGGAAGAAAAGAAATATGTCGTTGTTTGGTGACAACCTCAATTGCGCCGTTGTCTCACAGAGAACTCTGTACGAAACATGAAAGAGGATCTTTTTTTTTTTTTCTTCTTTTCCAGGAGATTTTTTTTCTCGCTGTTTCTGTCATGCTATTGCTCAAAGCTTGTCTGATTTCCACACTAATATTGTGAAAATACTGTCCACTTTTTGTATTTAAGTTATGGAAAGGTTTTTCCATCCATGCTGAAAAGACTCCTGTATTAAGCATCGTATTTTATTCGTAAAATAGACGAATAAATCAAAAAGTTTAGGAACAGATTTCAAACAAAATATTAATATATGTCATTAGCTAGGTAGCTACATAATTCAAAATATTCAAAGCTAGCTAAAGAGTTTAATGACTTCATTGATACAGATTAGCAGCTTCACCTTAATTTCACGTTAAAAAATTTTTTTTTTTAACAGTAGTCAAACCTTTTGTATTGTAACATTACCATATTACAACAAAACAACATATTAAACAACAAAGACTATTTGGAAGCAGTGTTCATAGGGCTACATAACACTTACATACTGTAAGCCATCCATGACACATGGCATAACCCTTCATAAACGTTTATAAAACTTACAGGGGTAAAGACTGTGGTAGCACTATGTAAGGGGGTGTTCATAGACATACATGACACCTACATAAGCCCTTCATAACAACTAACGGAGCCTACATAAAAGTGTATATGGGCATATTCTAACAGGGTTCAAGTGGCTTAAACACTGCATCAGCAGTACCTAAGGAGGTGTTCATAGAGCTACATGAGCCCTTCATAACACCTGACGTAAACTTACATATGTAAACAATTATAAAAGCATATTCTAACAGCGGCTGATGGTATAAAGTCTGCATCAACACTAGTTAAAAGAGTGTTCATAGAGCTACATGACACCTACATACACCCTTTATGACAACTGTTATAAACCACTGTAACTATTTATAAAACATATTTTAACAGGCCGTAAATGAAAGCCAGAATTAGCACAGCAGTTGACTGTTAAGATAAACTGTCAGAAATGCTTATGTAGCAGTAATTAATGTCTTACGCACATCCTGTTGTCTTATGCACATTATCTTTAAGTTGTGTTACCACAGCCTTTATGACATTTAATATGTGTTAGTATAAGCCTTTATAATGCTTATGTAGTTGTGATGAAGGGCTTATGAAGGGCAAATGTCATGTAGCCTTATGAACATTTCCCTTAAGTAGTGTTACTACAGCCTTTATGACTGCTAATACTTGTTAGGATAAGCTTTAATAAATGCTTATGTAGCATATAGTTATGTTGTTATGAAGGGCTTATGCAGATGTCATGTAGCCTTATGAACAGCACCTTATGTAGTTTTAATGTCAGTAGAAATAGTGTTTATATTGCTGTCATGTAGCTCTATAAACATTGTCCTTAGTGTTAACAGTCTTTATGGCGGTTAGATGAACTTAGGACTGTTGATACATGACAGTTGAGAATGAGCCTTCGTAATGTAATGCTTATGTAGTTGTAATGAAGGGCTTATGCTGATGCCTTATTAACATCACACTTAATTAGGGTTACTGCTGTTTTTATCAAAGTTGATGTCTATTAGAATAAGCCTTCATTTGTCATGGAAGGCTTATGCAGGTTTCATGTAGGCTTATGAACTTCACCTTTAAAGTAGTATTACCGCAGTATTTAGGACATTTGATTCCTGTTAGAATAAGCCTTTATAAATGTTTGTGTAGGCTTACATCAGTTGTCATGAAGAGCTTATGTAGGTGCCATGTAGCCTTATGATCACAGCTTTTACGTAGTGTTACTACAGTCTTTACTGCAGTTGATGCCTGTTAGAATAAATATTTATAAGTAAATGCTTATGTACATTTACATCAGTTATTATAAAGGCCATTCATAGAGATACATGACACCTACATAAGCCCTTTATGACAACTGACATTTTAGTAAAAGCTTATTTTAACAGACTTTAAATGGCAAAAAGATATAATTAACACAATTTTCCCAGAGACCTGTTAGAATAAGCCTATGTAGTTGCCATGGAAGGCTTATGCAGGTTTCATGTAGGATTATGAACTTCGCCTTTAAAGTAGTATCACCACAGTATTTAGGACATTTGATATTATAAAGGGCATTCATAGAGATACATGACACCTACATAAACCCTTTATGACCACTGACATTTTACTAAAAGCTTATTTTAACAGGCTTTAAATGGCAAAAAGACATAATTAATAAAATGTACCAGAGACCTGTTAGAATAAGCCTATGTAGTTGCCATGGAAGGCTTATGATGGTGTAATGTAGCATTATGAACACTGCCTTTAAATAAAGCGTTAAATAAAGTAGTTGTACTGGTTTAAAACGAGTGAGTGAAAGGTTGCTCGCTGACCGGCGCTGCCCTTTACACTCAGCTCTCTGGTTCCCCGTGTGCGTTAACATGCGTCCCTGAGAGCTACATGCCCTCTAACGAGTGCCTTTTGTGGCCAGGGTGAATGAAACGGGCCCGCTGAATGCCTCACTCTTGTACTGCCGTTGACGAGGACATGCCTCGAGGCCCAGAGGAGAAAAAAAAGCAGGATGGAAGGATGGAGGGATGGCGTTGGAGTGGTGGTGGGGGAGACACGTCTCGCTTCCCTGCTTCTTGACAAGACGTCCATTCATACGCTGCTTTCTTTACTCAACTCTCCTACTCTTGCTCGCTCTTTGTTTCTTGAACCCTCTCTCCGTCCCTCTCACTCTCTCCCGCTCTCTCTCTCTCTCTTTTTCTTTCTTCCTTGGCCAGATTCTTTGGCCTTTAATCTCAGAGAATGTCCGAGGCACCTGAGCTACTTAACCGCCCAGGTCAGACACGCTACACGGGAGTCGGACACGACCGAGGGGAAAAGATTTGAACAAAAGAGAACGAACCTGACCCCAGGCCGAGAACAAGCCGACTTCCTTCGCTCCTCCTTCACAACAATGGCCTACACCAAGACTTTCTCCGCTATCTGTGTGTCACTGAAGTGGGCCGCAATTTGTTCCTCCTTAACGGCACTCAGGGAACGGGCTCTATTTAGACACCAGACGTTCCCAGGGCTGTCAGGGATTTGTAAAACCTGACTCTGAATGCCAAGATTGAATCCCAAACCAAACGAGCCGCTTTTATCCGCCTGGGCAGCGCAGTGTAAGTTATAGTGATCATTTCCTCTTTAAGGGGGGGTTGGAATTGAAATGCTACTCCATTACCCCAGTGCACCTGCTAGCATACCCCACACACACACACACACACACACACACACACACACACACACACACACACCCTTCAGCTCTTTCTCTCTCTCTCTCTCTCTCTCTCTCTCTCTCTGTTTTCCCTTCCAGGTCACGCAGGGGTCAAAGTTATTCATGATCAGTGCGTCTGGTTCCCAGCTGCTCCTGGTTGACCCCGTGATTAACACTGACTGATCGCGCTTCATTTTCACATTGTGTTTACACTCAGAGTACCGCAGTTAGTGTCAATACTGAGAATTTACAAAAGGGTAAATTAGGCTAAACACACTGTGGAAAAAAACACTGCGTCATCCAGATATAAATAAGTAATAACTTGATTTGCTACACAATGGGAACTCGTGACAGAAAGCTAACCGGGATTCTGATTGAAAACCTAGCAGCAAAAAAAAAAAAAAAAAAAACTTAAACACAGGCTTGATACAGTCTGGTCTTGTATTTAAATAATAATAATAATATAAAAATAGAACTTATTTAAATAGCACTTTCATTTTGAGTCCAAAGCGCTTTATGAATAAAATATAAAAACAATGTATTAATAAAAAAAGCACAGTAATAAAATCTATTAGATTTACAACAAATCATTCCAAAAATATATTTAACAACATTATTTTATTTCCAGATTTATCCAAATTTTTCCAAAATCATTTAATAAACATATTATGTCAATTATGTTGGATTGAAAATACACTAAAATATAATGTATACTGTATAAAAACATTTGTGGTTGAATAAAACCTAGTTTATTCAGGATTATTTATTTTACTACAGGATCTGGACTGTTCTGTTTGTCTGAATATATTTCATTTTCTTTCCTTCTTTCTTTCTTTCTCTAATTTTTTTCTGTCTTTGTTACTTATGATTATTTTTATTTCGCTTTAATTTTTGTAGGTTAATTCTATTCTCAGAGATAAATGAAGTTACTGTTGGTTTTTTTTTATATATAATTCATATCAACACTTAAATACAGTACGACAAATTCCAGGAATTGTGTTCTTTAACTTATCTGTTTGGTCTTGTTCTGTCATTTCACTACATTTTAATAACTTTTATTCATAAATTAAACTAATGTCATTCAGTTGTCCTGATGTAAATAAAATATGAATAAAAATAAAAACTCTGTATGCGCTGTTTAAAACTTGTTAGCGCCCGTTTGATTTATTTATTTATATTTGACATATTACACTTTCAGTTCACCGTGTTGTATATAAATTATAAATAAAGGTCACATGACTTGATTTCTGGGGTGTAATTTGTCTTCGTTCACGTGATCAAACTGCAGACGCTGCGACTGGCCTTTAGCAGAATTAATAGAGTAAAAATAACAACACAGATTTGAAAAAAAAAACAGATATATAATATAAAATGAATAAATGAAATAAAATTATGGGTGTCTCCATGTATGAGTTATTATTTTGCATAATAAAAATATTAATTAGATTCAGTCCATATCCTAATCCTGTACAAATCCTGTTTAATAACGTCCATATATTATATATAAATTACAGTAATAGTCAATAATGTAGCATAGTATAGTGTAATATAGTATTGTGTAATTGTTATACACACAAATGTGTTAAAACACTTCAAAATTCACCTTCATATCCTGTAGATAGAAATCCTTTAAAGACATATTTAACAAATATCACATTACAGTATGTGTCCATGTTACAGGAAAATGCACTCTTATCTTACTATATTGTAGAAATGTTTCTAAAAGACAATATAAAGTGCTTTTGTGTGGTTTTGTTGCTAATTATTCCCACACGAGAGTCATTCGTTTTCATCCTTTTGCTCATAGCGTTGGATTTGTTCACTACATGGTGCACTAGTTAGAGTGTGTTGTGTTTTAGAAATCATATCTGAAAGCCTAGTGGAGAAAATCCAGCACACTCCCACAAATGATTTCCCACAATGCCCTTACGTTAGGAAGAAAAAAACAATTGTAGCCTATGATTTGTAGAATTACAGAGCACCCATAATGCACTTTGGCACTATGTAGTGTGTAGGGAATAGGGAGTAGGGCACATTTCAGAGTCCTTCAATCTATAAGTGTCGTGTCACCTTTTAACCTCATTTTCTCCCAAGAGTCAAATTAGTGACAGGACACATATGATTCACTTCATTAGTGTAAAAGGAGGGTGTATGTATGTGTGTGTGTGTGTGTGTGAGAGTGTGTGTGTGTGGGGAGCTCAGCTGCTCTTTGAGTGCCTCAGTCAGGCGTGAAATAGACGCAGCTGATTGGTGATCATTAAAGCGATACTGTGTCAGTAATTAGGTGATAGATGGAGATCTACAGCACCCTGGAGACGCTGGAGGGAGCGACGTAGGGAGCGAGATGTAGTGAGTGAGACGTAGGGGACGAGGCGTAGGGACAGACGCAAGAACATTCCAAAGGGACTTTTATTTTCCCCACGGCTTTGGTCTGGTTTTTGTTTCAGCACCTGTGTGATGCGTCTCAGTATCAATGCCTTTTTTCTTCATGGCATCATTTCCTGTTTCTTTTGTTTACCCCTTTTTTTTTTCTCATTTCCATCAGGTCTTAGTTATAAGGTTATGAGGTTAAAAAATCTAATAAGTGTGTAATAATTCCAGACTTTAATCACTATATTTTTTCAGTAATCATTTTCTCCTAAATCTACTGAAACAATCAGGAAGTGTTCAGTGTCTGATGTTTGCTTTTTTACTTTATGTACTTTCTGTAAAAATCTATAAAAATCAACAACACTTCATCATGTAGCGGAAGAGTTTGGTACGACTCCGACTCCAGAAACCACACTATTTATTTAAAAACAAGATTGTTGAGATTAAAAACATCATTTGAAGCACGTGTATGATGATTCCAGTGTGTATTTATTTACGGAAAAGATTTTTGCTGACGTTTATTCCTAGTAAAGCTACATTAGCTTCTCGGCAAACGTCAGGCACCAAACATGTGGACATTTTTGTGTAAATTTAATTTTTTTTCTTGATTTATGCAAAGTAAACTCTCAAATATAAAGTACATATAGACATGGCTTCTTCTTTTTCCTATAAACAAAAAACATTAATAATTCTTTGTCAATATATGGTGACGGTTTTCACATATTTTAGTAAAATTTAATTACAAGAAAAATATCTTTTTAATATATAAAGTTAATAATAATAAAATTCCTTCTTAAATAGCAGTATTTTTTTGAATAAACAGGATATTTTCCATTATGTATATATATATATATATATATATATATATATATATATATATATATATATATATGGAATAATCAATTTATTTATTTTTCTCTGTAAAAATTGAAAGTGCATTTCCATTAAATAATTGATTTCCATAATTCTGACTCAGTGTAAAGAAACTGAAAAAGAAATTTATTAGTCGATAATTAATCCAATAATTATGGATAAGGCTCAACATGGCGGCTGTTTCATGCAAGTCCCGCCCCTTCAGTAAAACAAACCAATCGTCTTGCTGGTTAAGACGTTAACAGAAAACATCCGGCCTATCAGAGCCTCACATCAACGTTTACGCAGATATATGACGCGTTGCTTTCTTGAATGAACAAACACGCACACGTGGAAGATGCAACAACCTGAAAAATACATTTTTTATGTCATTTTGTGTAAATAGCTACACATTATTTGCATCACATTTGTCAAATTTTGACAGAAATAAAAATCTGTGTTTTAAATGGCATCTTGTTGACTCATTTCATGTAGATATGAACTGTGTCTTGTATGACTAAAAAAAAAAAAAAACTGAAACCAAGATGGCCGCCATGATCACAGACTATACTAAGTATCAAAAATCATCTATATCAACATATTATCTAATAATAGACTATAATGCAGTACAGTAGTGTTTTAATGCATATTATACACATCAGCTATGTCTTTATATGATGATTATCTGAGTCTTTCTGAGATCAGGTCATTAAAACTGGATGCAGTGTTGTTTTCCATAACGCTCTGAATAAGATTTGGGATTGTGTTCACTTCCCGGGTCACTGTACTGAAATAGGGAGCTTGTTCGAGTGCTGTTTTCATTAGATGGACTATTGGAATTGAACACGACCTCATCATGACAGGCGACATCACAGAAAACACACGACACAAATAACAGCACTGATATAAACCTCTCGTCTGTAATAAACACACAGCTGTCAGACAGAGGAATGAGCCATTTAATGCTGATTGGGATTACTGAGAATGGAGTGGATGACCTGTGGGTGTGTGTGTGTGTGTGTGTGTGTGTGCTCTGTGATTAACCTCTAGATGGCAACAGCAGCTGCAGTTTAGGTTTTAGCTCCTACTCCAGTTTCAGATTCAAACCGTGAAGGTGCCAATACTTATGCTGGGTTTTTCACATTTAAATAAGAGCTTCAGAAGATCTTATACAAAAGCATTATTTCACTGCAGAGACGCCTGTTAATGATTTGTACAGTGTAATACTAAAATCCAGTAAAAGACAGGATTTTGTTGTAAAGAAGAGGAAAAAAATATGTTTATTTATGTTATCTTTTAATCATAAACCACCATATTTACTCCTCAATATGCATCAGATATAAAATTCACATTTAAGGAAATCTCAGTCAGGAAATAATTTAGTTTACAGTACACCCAGTCAGCGAGCACAAAGTTGATTAAACAGCGTTAAACATCTCGATTTTCTCTAGAGTGAAAGAGTGAATCTGAAAACATGACATTTTTTTAAAGAAATAAAATGTAGGAGCTAAAACGTATCACTTGTGTGATAGCTAATGTCTAATGCTTTGAAGCTAGCTAGAGGAGTTTGGAAAAAAATATATGCTAATTAGCTTAATGTTTGAATGCAAGCTAGGTTAAAGGAAGTTAGCGCAACAGCCAGCTAGTGAACCGGTGACTGATTGCTAAACGAACTACATAGCTGGCAACTTTAGTGCAGCAAGGTTTAGCTTTCTGGCTAAATCAGGATGTGCTGAGGTGCGAACACGTCTGTGCTCTTGGTGCAGAAAGCTGTATAATGTTTGACCAACTTTTTTTTATTAATAATTACAAAATATATCTGTATTTTTTACCTCCAAATTTGGATTACTTTTTGGCTTTGCTTTCATTACCCCTGTTGTCTCACTGGGCTTAAACTGCATCTGCTAAACCGTCTACCGAAGGGGTTTTAGTTTCACACTCGTAGAATTAAAAGCACGACACTTTGTTCTTTTAAAAAATATCTTTGGATGCAGCCAGTGCAAAAAAAAAAAATAAATCAAAGGCATAGCTATCTGTCAGTTTCAGTCGGTGAATATGAGAGTAATTACACATGCAGTTTTGTATAAATGCCTTCATCAGCCTGGCAGGATGATCGTCCCAGAGGCTACATGTTCATTCCACAGTGTGAAAAACAGAGACAGGAGACAAGACACAAAAGAAATCACACCAATTAGCCTCGCGGATTCTCTTACAATGTGGCTAACCGACGTGAGGAATTCCGTAATTGATGCCGGAGCATGTAACCAAGTGCAGCGAGGAATTTGCGCATGATGGTATTTATTTGTGCGCCATGTGGTGTGTGTGTGTGTGTGTGTGTGTGTGGTGTAAATTATCATCTGAATGGTTTATTTAGAGAGCATTTGCGATGTATGACATGGAATGAGGACAGAGTGAGGATCGTTTTCTATTTTCTATGCTACATAACATTCATTCATTCATTCATTATTTCATCCGTCTTCAAAAAGGGAATACACCCTGCATAGGACACCAGGGCACCGTTCACACACTCATTCACACCTAGAGTCACTAAATCCACCTACTGGCATGTTTCTGGGCGGTGGGAGGAAACCAGAGAACCCAGAGGAATCCCACACAAAGACAGGGAGAACATATGCAACTCCACACGGACAGGAACTCGAAAGAAATAATAAAAATACTAAATTAGCTAGAAGCAAGGAATGAAAAAAGACACAAATATATGGTATATCTCATAAAAAGAATATTTTAACATGTAAATTATCTTGACTAGAGGCAAACATATCTAATATTTCTCTTTAAACATCAGCGCTGTTGAATTCTGGATTGTGATTGGTCAGAAGGTGTTGATGAATTTTCTAGAACAGCAGCTCTGACAGTAGTGCAGCTGCAAATCACGGGTTTATATTAATGCACTCGTTCTCATAAACTCCACATAAACAGATTTAAAAACGGTGTGTAATCATTGATACAGTGACGTTTTCTATAAGGAGATGTTTATTTAACGTTTATGGAAGGAGTCTCCAGTGTCAGTGCTTTGTAAGAGTCAGAGGTAAAGCTGTAACTTTATGTTTTCCAATATCTTCAGGACAGAGGAGTTTTTTTGTGGTTTTTTTTGTCTTATTAACTTCGAGAGAGACTAAAGAGAGGCTGGTGAGGGAACGACTGTTTATAGCTGCTATAACGTAAGTGAGAACAGGAACTAACTTTCCATAGCATTGAATGTAACTATAAATGGTTAAAAAGTATGATATGTCATTCTTTAGTAAATAAAACATTGTAATCATTGACAAACTGCAATAAGTGGAATAAAACACCTTGGGACAGAAGTATTTTTACTATTTTTGCTATAACAGGATGTCCTGAATTGTTTTAATCCTCTTATACCACAGCAATTTGCTTTATTCCCCACACATCACATACATTTGCCTTTATTCGCTTTGTTTTGTAGTATAAAATAATGCCATCTTCAAATTAATAAAGAAATGATAAAACTGTAAACTTCCTGGTCAATAATGATTATACACACACACACACACACACACTCGGCCTTTTAGCACATTCATGTTCCATATGTGATGCTTTTAAACCCAAAGGCGTAACTTATTTGTGAATTAGATAATGAATGTGGTCACACTTTGTGATTTTGTGCTTTCATACACACACTGACTCCCGGTGTACAGGGTCGACCTCGGCAGATGATTTGTGTCTGTTCCTGTCTGGTCTCCCCCACAACAAACGCCGCTAATTTATCCCCGTAAATACACCACGGAGCCGGCGAGGTGCTGAGGAACAGCTTTAGCGAGAGGACCCTCTGTATAATTGCCCGCCATTATCACTAATACAGGCCTGAAAAAAGGGCCTCGAAATTGAGGCTTCAGTGCTGCAGGGTTCCCGCGCGCCAGCAAATGATAATTGAACAATTAAACTTTAGCAAAGCTGGCGAGCACTTTGAGGTGACACTCTGTATTGTACATGAACTGTGGAGAGGAGCCATGTCCACATTTAGGCTCTTTAAAAAGAGGGTCTTTTTAAAAAACATACTCATTTTTTATTCCCAATATGACTCACAGGCAATTGCAGGTCTCTCAATGTGTGTGTGTTAATAACATGTGAAACTAAAGGCCATTATAATTACAGAAAAGCTTTCAGGCTCAGCATCGCTTCCTTCTGGCTCTATTCATGACATCAAGGAGATAACAAAACGACAGACAGACAGATAAATCAACAGACTAAATGACAAAAAGACAGACAAACAAAATGATACAAAGACAGACAGACAAACTAAACAGAAAGGTAAAATGGCAGAATAATAAAATGATAGAAAAACAGACAGAGACAAAATTCCAGATAGACAGGATAAAAAAACAGTGACAAACAGACAAAATGACAGAAAGAAATAAAGAATAAAAGCAAGATGGACCAAATGACAAAGACAAACAAACAGACAATATGACAGAAAAACTGATAGACCAAATTAAAAACAAAGATAAAAAGACAGACAGAAATACAAACAAAATGACAGACAAAACATCAGCAAGACAGACAGAGAGACATGTTTATGTTGTTTACTTTATGATGTTTACTTCTTTAGGCTTACACTGGAGCTTAAAGCTAAAGTAGCTAGCATTAAACAGAAGTCTCACCTAAAATCTTTTCCATAAACACACACACACGCATCATCATCATCATCATCATCATAAGTTCAGTGTTTCCAGTGGAAAAGCCAGTTCACTGAAGGGGAAAGGACACACACTGTGAAGGACGTGGATTTGCTTCTGGAAGTCGACTTTATCTAGGTGAACTTTGACGTCAGAATTTATGAGACTCAGTCTTGTGAGCCAATAGGAAAGAGTGGGCGGGGCTGTGGGCCGTGGTTGTTAAAAATTTTCTCAATGTTGCTTCAATGTATTCTCATCTGAATAAAAAAATTATAATTAGCTTATTAGGTAAAATTACCTTCTAATTCTCTCCACATGACATCAGCACACACACACACACACACACACACAGAGCTAACTCTTGCTAACGTTAGAAGTCAGGTGATTAGCCATTTAGCTGTTAGCTGCTAGCTAGCCGATGGTTAGCAGATGAAGTGGTAGGTATATCCATCATCATGAAGCTGGTAATACGTCACCTTAAATCTTAAGGCTCTTAACTTTAAATTTCCTTTTAAACAAAATGATTTCTACATGGACATTGTGACAGGAAGTGGTATTTTTTTCCTGCAGGCCTTAAAGTGTTTTTATGTTTTCTTTCATTTTAATTCATAAATACCAGTTCTTCAATTAAGTATTCTGGGTTTAAATGATTTAAAGTGAGTCCATTGCTTGAATTTTTACCAAATTTTTACACATTCAAATGTAAATAAATTCAACAGGATAAAAATGTACAACCTAAATATCACATAAAAATATCAATAACTCAAATTCATTTGTCTGTTTCCACATAAAATTTGTCTTTTTTGTGTGTTTTTTATGACGTGACTGCAGGCGAACTTAAGATTAAAGGCTTAAACACTAAAGTCACTAATATGGAATTTAAAACATGAGATCTGACTCGTCTTCCACTGACACGTGAACACGAGGCTATAAATGAGAGAAAACAGAGAGGCGGTGTAAATGGATGGAGATCTTGTGCTAAACGGATTCAGGCTGTAATGTGAGTGACTGTAATGGAGCACACGGCAGCTGTGACCCTCTTCAGCTCCCTCATTACGTCCTGATTGAATAATTCACGCTGATAATCCTCGCCCTTAAACACAGCCTATTTACAGCAGGATTAATGAACACGGAACATATGGGGAAAATCCCGAGGAAGTGTAATTGAATTAGAAAAGGGGAGTCAGTCAGCGTTTAGATCGTTACACTGTTTTCACCTCACAGATCTTCTGAAATGGCAAAATTTAATTTCTCGGAATCACTTTTTTAAAAAAATAGCTTTAACCTACAAGGAAGCCCTGAACCGCAAGTCATTATTTAACTTAATATCTTCTTATTTTTCAATGTAGTGTCTCAATATGTTACATAATATTTTGCCATTTCAAGGTAATATGTCATTATTTAACTTAATATCTCCTTATTTTTATAAATAGCATGTCATTATTTTATGTAATATCTAGTTATTTCAAAATACTTAATATTTCATTGTCAGCATATATACAGTATAACATTATTTAACTTAATATCTCACTCTTTGTACATAGCATGTCGACTTTATATCTTGTCCTTTGAATGTAGTATGTAGTTATTTAACTCTATATCTCCATATTTCAATGTTATTTCAAAAGTATCACGATATTTTATGTAATATCTCATTATTTCAACATATCATTATTTAACTTATCTAATTATTTTAACTGAGTATAACATTATTTAACTTAAACTCTCACTATTTCTATGTACTATGCTGATAATTTGACTTCATATCTCATTTTTTCAAGGTAGTATTTCAGGTTTTTTTTATTTAATATCTTGTTATATCATCAGAGAATGTCATTGTTTAACTTAATATCTCATATTATTTTAACTGAATCAGATGTTATTTAATTTAAAATCTCTCTATTTCTATGTAGTATGTTATTTCAACTTAATATCCCATTATTTCAATGCAGTATGTCATTATTTAATGTAACATCATGTTATTTCACCAGAGTATATCCAATGAGTATACCATTATTTAACTTAAACTCTCATGATTTCTATGTAGTATGTTGTTATTTCAATTTAATATCATGATATTTCATTAGAGTATGTTGTTACTTAACTTAATTATTTAACTTACTTTTGTTAACATCATAAACAAAATCTGGAACAATCTTTAAAACTTATGGGTGTGAACTACACACAGGTTATTTTAAAAATCTGAATGCTTAAACTTAAGCAGGTGCAGAACCCGACTCTGAACACAAGGAACTTTCCCCGCATAAATACTGACGTAACTTTTGGACTTAAGTTGCAAACTCTGAAGATGTTCTATAGTGCATTTGTTTTTATTTTTACACAAGGTGTGATTTTTTTTTTAATAAATTGATTTTCACATGTGATTTTTACATTAATTTTACACATTACTGATTTATTCACAATGTCACAAGTGTTTATTTAAGCCTTGCAATTTCAGGGAATAACATTTTGAAATACACTTTCACACATTTCACGCATATCAGATGTCTTTACATGTGATAAACATATACCATACGGCCAAAAGTATGTGCACCCCTGACCATCAGACCCATATGTGCTTCTTCCCCAAACTGTTACCACAAAGTTGGAAGCGCACAGTTGTATAGAACGTCTCTGTATGCTGTAGCATTACAATTTCCCTTCACTGGAACTAAGAGACTGAAACCTGTTCCAGCATGACAATGCCCCTGTGCACAAAGCGAGCTCCATGAAGACATGGTGTGTGAAGGTTGGAGTGGAAGAACTCGAGTGTCCTGCACAGAGCCCTGACCTCAACCCCACTGAACACCTTTGGGATGAACTGGAACACCGACTGAACCCCAGACCTCCTCGACATCCCAACATCAGCGCCTGACCTCACTAATGCTCTTGTAGCTGAATGAACACAAATCCCCACAGCCACGCTCCAACATCTAGTGGAAAGCTTCCCAGAACAGTGGAGCTTATTATAACAGCAAACAAAGGGGAATAAATCTGGAATGGGATGTATGTGACAAATAAAACAAGCACATATGAGTGTGAGTGCATGTAGTGTATGATGGGACATTTATGGTGAACGAATATTTATATTTTCACTATTAGCTCTATTTTTAAGGGATAAAAGGGTCATTAAAGCTTTAAAAGACGGATCAGAAGGTGAACCTGGTTTTATGAACAGACGCTAATTGAGAACAGCGAAGCGCTCGGCCTAATTGGTGCGTCAATGCATCTAAATTGTTTAAACCTAAAACAATGGATCTAAATGGACTGTAATTAAGAGTGTCTTCATTATCGGAGATACCATTTACACCAGATTATATTACAATATATAACGTAAGCTTTTGCTGCTATCAGGAATGAAAGCAGTGCATCTGAAATAAAGGAGTGAATAAAGGAAAAGTTACAGCGGTAGAGGAATAATAAGGTGACGATGCGCTCCTGCTTTGTTCTCTGATTGGAGACAATATTAAATCCTGTAAGACGGGCTTTATGCTCGAATTCGGCCGATATTGCGTCCTGCTTCACTTTAATTTCTCCTTCTTTGACTCCTTTGTTGTGGGTTTATTGAGGTTGGGCCTGCACTATCAGCTCCATCTCTCACTGAAGTGTGGGTCAGTGCCGAGGGAAGCGATCGCTTTATTGAGCTCATATGAGCTGATTTGGCTATCAGCTGTCGATATGGAGTCCTTTCAGTGTTCGCCTCTAATTCTGATCTTTATCGCCTGTTTCTGTGTATTTATGCCAGAATTAAATATTCGTAATCTCTGAACTAATATCCTCCTTTTTATGCCTGTGTCGTGCACAAGGGTGTGCATGTGTATGTGTGTGTATGTGTGTGCCAGATCTGAACCAAAATCTGATGAAACATTAATTTCTGGTTTTTATTGAACATGTGCAGTCAGTGCAAATAGCAATAACGCAGAGAGCTGTTTGTCTGGCTGAAAGCATTGTGTGGAGAAGATTCGAGATACACACAGAGCTCATAACTGGTCTCTAACTCTGAAACTAGCTTCTTTTAGTGCCTAATTTCTGTCTTTCTGAAATAGAAAATAAATCACAGGCCTCAAGTTCCAGTTTGAAAAGCTTTTAAATTCATTAAAACCAACAAAGAGACATTTATCATAATGCTCTGTTTCATTTTTTTTCCTTTGACCTTTAAAATTAATGGCTCCAGATATACATCAGTTAGACAATAATACTAAGACACATCATGTCACGTACAATATTATCACACATGCTTCAAATTACTGTCACTCAGACTCCACTGATTTATCTAAAAGATCATGAGAAATCGTGACATAATGACGAAGCTGAATCGCAAATGAGACACTCATATATGACAATATCATGATCTCATAAAATGTTGAGAATCAGTTTTTATTTCCTGACAAGAAAATCTATAAGAAAATATAGAAGCAAGATTGAGAAATATTTGCTCTCTGTGACAACAGCGTCATGTTGAAGATGGAGTCTTTATCCGTATGATATGAAGTCGAATTGTGTTAATCTGGAGCAGGTTAGTGACAGTATGTAAGAAATAAAGTGCTCCGTGTTGTGCTGTTGTAGGAAAATAATCAATGATGGGCCTATGTGATGAATCAGAGTTACTGTTATCAGATGCTTCATGATTCACACAAACGAACAGCTCAGATGTTGAAAACAGGTTTCCATGAAATCATTTGAGCATTTATTAAAAATGAATGAATGGATGAGTAATGAAATTGCCTATGTCTGTGAAAAATAAAGAAAGAAAGAAAAAAATGGCTCACTTGTGTGAGTCAGCTCTCAACGTTCACCAAAAAGAGTTGACTCAGATAACTGACTCATTCATAAAGGACACATCACTGATGATTTGGTATATACTGGAATTTCTACCTTCTGGATTTTTCCTTGTGTAGTTAATGTTTCCCTGCTCTAAAACCCTTTAATCAATATTTAGATGAATAATGTGTTTAAGAAGAACAGTTTAAATCCTAGTTTATGGAGTTGGATTATGATGGTTATGCTAACTTACTGCACCTAAAATCAGCTCATAACTCTAGTTAAGAGTGTTACATTTCTCAGTCGATTCACTCCACAGCGGGAATCAAAAACACTCCCATTCACATGGCCTCATCAATTGTCGGGTCTGCTCTCTAAATCACCACATCTCGCTCACGATAATGGAGCTAGCGCACCACCTCCACCACAACACTGACACATCTGAAAACAAATGAGTGTCCTTTCTTCACCACGCTAGCATTAACATTTCACATGCCCCGCAGGCAACTAGCGCCGTATCAATCGTCTGAGGAGCTAATCTAGCATTAGCCAGTGTAATGCATGCATTATTTACAATTCAGGGTCTTTAAGGAAGTGCTAAGGTAAATAGGAGGGACTCTATCAGCTCGGTCAGGCTAATCTGTTACAACAGAGCGTGTGGGATTGATTATGTACCTTAGCTGAGGTGTTTTGTCCACAGGCTATACACTTTAGACACAGGAGTGAGTTTCCTATGGCTTTTCTGTTACGTGTCGTCTGACTGAAGATGGATTGGTGTTCATTCTAGCCACCTGCCTTAGGATCATGCATCCTAATAAACTTATTTAGCCCATGCTACAGATGTCTAAAACCCTTTTTTTATGTTTATGGTGTTTCAGCTTGGCTAAATGGAGATGTGGACTCCTCTAACCTAGCGTACTTGTCTGAAACATGGGCTTAGGCCTAGGCCAAACAATCTAAACTAAGAGTTAGACAACTGTATCTTAGCCTTACCACATTTTACAGAAGGTTAGACAGCTGTATCTTAGCCTAGACACCATAAACAGACAGTTAGACAGCTGTATCTTAGCCTAAACACCTTCAGCTGAAGGTTGGACAGCTGTATCTTAGCCTAAACACCTTCAACGGAAGGTTAGACAGCTATATCTTAGACTAAACACCTTAAACGGAAGGTTAGACAGCTGTATCTTAGCCTAAACACCTTCAGCTGAAGGTTGGACAGCTGTATCTTAGCCTAAACACCTTCAACGGAAGGTTAGACAGCTATATCTTAGACTAAACACCTTAAACGGAAGGTTAGACAGCTGTATCTTAGCCTAGACACCTTAAACAGAAGGTTAGACAGCTGTATCTTAGCCTAAACACCTTCAACGGAAGGTTAGACAGCTATATCTTAGACTAAACACCTTAAACGGAAGGTTAGACAGCTGTATCTTAGCCTAGACACCATAAACAGAGGGTTAGACAGCTGTATCTTAGCCTAAACACCTTCAGCTGAAGGTTGGACAGCTGTATCTTAGCCTAAACACCTTCAACGGAAGGTTAGACAGCTATATCTTAGACTAAACACCTTAAACGGAAGGTTAGACAGCTGTATCTTAGCCTAGACACCTTAAACAGAAGGTTAGACAGCTGTATCTTAGCCTAAACACCGTAAACAGAAGGTTAGACAGCTGTATCTTAGACTAAACACCTTAAACGGAAGGTTAGACAGCTGTATCTTAGCCTTAACACATTACACAGAAGGTTAGACAGCTGTATCTTAGCCTAAACACCTTCAACGGAAGGTTAGACGGCTGTATCTTAGCCTAAACACCGTAAACAGAAGGTTAGACAGCTGTATCTTAGACTAAACACCTTAAACGGAAGGTTAGACAGCTGTATCTTAGCCTTAACACATTACACAGAAGGTTAGACAGCTGTATCTTAGCCTAAACACCTTCAACGGAAGGTTAGACGGCTGTATCTTAGCCTAAACACCGTAAACAGAAGGTTAGACAGCTGTATCTTAGCCTAGACACCTTAAACGGAAGGTTAGACAGCTGTATCTTAGCCTAAACACCGTAAACGGAAATGTTCTGTAACCTAACATATTTATCATAGACATGTTTAGAGTGTTTAGCCTAGGCTAAATACATCCAAGTACATCCAAGGATACAGCTGACTAGCCCATGGTTTAGGGTGTTCAGACTAAACTACAGCTGTCTAACCCTCTGCTTAGGGTATTTAATCTAAACTACAGCTGTCTAACCCTCTGCTTAGGGTATTTAATCTAAACTACAGCTGTCTAACCCTCTGTTTAGGGTAATTAATCTAAACTACAGCTGTCTAACCCTCTGCTTAGGGTATTTAATCTAAACTACAGCTGTGTAACCCTCTGCTTAGGGTATTTAATCTAAACTACAGCTGTCTAACTCTCTGTTTAGGGTAATTAATCTAAACTACAGCTGTCTAACCCTCTGCTTAGGGTAATTAATCTAAACTGCAGCTGTCTAACCCTTTGCTTATCATGTTTATACAACTAATACAACTGTGAAACTCTCTTGCTGTAGTGTTTTTGCTAAGATAGACTTGTCTAACCATTTGTCTAAGGTGTTTAGGCTAGACTACAGCTATCTAACCCTCTGTTGTGGTGTTTTTGCTAGGTTACAGCTGTCAAAACCTTTGTTTAAGGTGGTTTTTGCTAGGGTATTTAATCTAAACTACAGCTGTCTAACCCTCTGCTTAGGGTATTTCATCTAAACTACAGCTGTCTAACCCTTTGCTTATCATGTTTATACAACTAATACAACTGTATAAATAAAATAAAACTCTCCTTCTGTAGTGTTTTTGCTAAGCTAGACTTGTCTAATCATTTGTCTAAGGTGTTTAGGCTAGACTACAGCTATCTAACCCTCTGTTTAAGGTGGTTTTTGCTATACTAAAGCTATCTAACTCTCTGTTTAAGGTGGTTTTTGCTAGACTACAGCTATCTAACCCCCTGTTTAAGGTGTTTGTTGCTAGACTCCAGCTATCTAACCCTCTGTTTAAGGTGGTTTTTGCTATACTAAAGCTATCTAACTCTCTGTTTAAGGTGGTTTTTGCTAGACTACAGCTATCTAACCCCCTGTTTAAGGTGTTTGTTGCTAGACTCCAGCTATCTAACCCTCTGTTTAAGGTGGTTTTTGCTATACTAAAGCTATCTAACTCTCTGTTTAAGGTGGTTTTTGCTAGGCTACAGCTATCTAACCCTCTGTTTAAGGTAGTTTTTGCTAGGCTACAGCTATCTAATCCTCTGTTTAAGGTGGTTTTTGCTAGACTACAGCTATCTAACCTTCTGTTTAAGGTGGTTTTTGCTAGACTACAGCTATCTAACCTTCTGTTTAAGGTGGTTTTTGCTAGACTACAGCTATCTAACCTTCTGTTTAAGGTGGTTTTTGTTAGGCTACAGCTATGTGACCCTCTTTTTAATGTGTTTTTTGTTAAGGTTTTCAGCTTCTAACCCGTTGTTAAGGTTGTTTAGACAGAGTTACAGCTGTTGAACAGTGTTTAGGGTAAGCTACAGCTGTCCAAGGATCTGTTTCAGGAAACAGAAAGAAGGTGTAAAATAATATAATACCAATAACACGGAGAAAAGTGAAACGAATAAAGCGTAGTTCCGCTCAATCTGGCAACCCCACAGAAAGCTGGGCGCACTACAGGAGTGACGTCACGGCGCTCCACGCGGTTCGTTGTTTACATGTTGCGGGAAAGAGCAGTGTGTTGTGAAATCTCCTGCAGGGATCCAGTTTCACTAATCACATGTCACAGAGCTTTCACACACTGCACTGAGACTTTTACTGATTCTACACCCTTTTATTCTCTGGTAAGAAGCTTACAGTGTGTGTGTGTGTGTGTGTGTGTGTGTGTGTGTGTGTGATGTGTTTGTATACAGTCACTTCTATTTGAATTTAAAATGATCACAGAGTGAAAAGATTTGAGTTGAGCTGATGATTCTGACTAGCTGTGATCAAAATAATCTATCTATCTATCTATCTATCTATCTGTCTATCTATCTATCTATCTATCTGTCTGTCTCTCTATCTATCTATTTATTTAGCTTTCTTTCCTACCATCTTTCTCATGTTTGTTTTTATTATTGTTCTATATTTTTCCATTATGCCTTTATTTCATTTCTTTTTTTTTTTTTTTAATTCTTATCAACATTATTTAAATATGTAATAATCAGTATTATATCACCCTGCCACAGGTCTAAATGTAATATTTATTTTTCTTAACAAGTACATTCGCATACTCTCAATATTGTACATGTTTTTTATTTTATTTTTCTCTTGTAACTTTTTAAAACTTTTTTTACACACTGCTGTGCTGGAACTATTGGAAATGAATCATAGAAAATATTTTTTTATTTTTCATACTTCTATAAATATCTCCAGATTAGATGTAATCTCAGATTACAGGTACGAGAATAAGTGAGAACATTCCTGGACGTAACCTTTGTATAGATATTTGAAAATGAAATGGCTAATAAATATTATTTAATAAAATAATGTAATATCAGTTACTAATTAAAATATATTTAACGTAATATTTAAAATATATGGTTAATAATTATTATTTAATACAATTAAATTATTTAAAAATATTAACTAATAATATAATAAATATTATTATTTTTTAGAATATTTTTCTCAAAGATTTGTGTAAAAAAAAAAAGAAAAATTAATTTCAATTTTTTTACTACATTTATATTTCTAATTAATGTGTTGTGTAAAATGGCGCCTTCTACTCCCTGTTCCCTACAGTAGGCGTAGGCCTCATCTTCCTCATTAAACAGCACAGTGAATTTTGGATATTCTCTCTTTCTTTATGGTTCATGTTTAGGACGGTACCCTGTTGTGATGCATTGTGGGATTTCATGACATTTCTCATTCTAAACATTATAAATCTTCTCAGAATAGTGCGCTATGTAGTGAATAAACTGTGCATCTTACACATACCTACAATACCTACCATGCTGGTTTTAGAATATATTTGAAATGATTTTGTGTGTCATGTGTCAGGTGGGTTAACTGTGTGAGAATGTTTGGGCTCGGGAGTCGACTGGCCCACATGTACCTCTCCTCGGGGCCTGGAGAACCCAGCGGCTCCGTAAAGAGCAGCAGCCGATCAGCTTCTCCTGCTGGTCTGGAGCTGGCAAAAAACAAAGAGGAGAAGATTCCTACCTTACAAGAATTTCTGCAACATGTGCGGTCAGTACATCTGTAAAAGGGTTTCATCTTTAAGTTGTTTAGTAATGTGTGTTATAATCCTCTTCATTTAGCTGATGCACTGATGAAGTTTAATGAAGAAACATCTTCAGGATTAAAGCATGAGTCCAGTCACGTCGATTTATTACAGCAGCTGCACCAGAGGCACAAAAATAGCATATTATCACTGACTGAGACCTATAAAAGACCTATAAAAGGAGGCCACGCCTCCTTTATTAGGACTGAGACAGAAGCCATGTATCCTTCACTGACTGAGACTTAAAGGCCACGCCTCCTTTATTAGGACTGAGACAGAAGCCATGTATCCTTCACTGACTGAGACTTAAAGGCCACGCCTCCTTTATTAGGACTGAGACAGAAGCCATGTATCCTTCACTGACTGAGACTTAAAGGCCACGCCGCCTTTATCACGACTGAGAAACACAGAGGCCACGCCTCCTCCATTAGGACTGAGAAACACAGAGGCCACGCCTCCTCCATTAGGACTGAGAAACACAGAGGCCACGCCTCCTTTATCACGACTGAGAAACACAGAGGCCATACCTCCTCCATTAGGACTGAGAAACACAGAGGCCACGCCTCCTTTATTAGGACAGAGACACAGAGGCCACGCCTCCTTTATTACAACTGAGACACACAGAGGCCACGCCTCCTTTATTAGGACTGAGACACAGAGGCCACACCTCCTCCATTAGGACTGAGACACACAGAGGCCACGCCTCCTTTATCACGACAGAGACACAGAGGTCACACCTCCTTGATTAGGACTGAGAAACACAGAGGCCACGCCTCCTTTATTAGGACAGAGACACAGAGGTCACACCTCCTTGAATAGGACTGAGAAACACAGAGGCCACGCCTCCTTTATTAGGACCGAGACACAGAGGTCACACCTTCTTTATTAGGACTGAGAAACACAGAGGCCACGCCTCCTTCCTTATGAATGTGAAACACAGAGGCCACGCCTCCTTCCTTATGAATGAGAAACACAGAGGCCACGCCTCCTTTATTAGGAGGTATTATTTATCTAATATATGTTTCTGTAAATTCCAGGAGGCTCAGTGGGCTGAAGAAAGAAGACATGTTCTGTAACCTGCGTATCCCAAATCAGTTTCAGACATCACGACAGGAGATCAGCCTCATCATCCTCACAGGTCTCCCTCTGAAAATGTGTTTATAGCTCGTTTATTGTACTGTCATCCTGAAAAGCTTGTTCATTTCTCCACTGTACACACACATATAGCGGAGATGATGTGAAAACCCAGAAGCTCTTAACTGGGCTTTTTAGTGAGCACATGATGTGTGTACAGGTGCCGGTGTGTACTGTATGGACGTAAAGCCATGGAAGGGCGTGGTTTCTGCTCCCAGTCCCGACACGTGGCACATCCAGGTGAAAGAGGAGGAGCAGAACTTCACTAACACGTCCATCCAGCAGATCCCCGACCCCCTGCAGGCCATCACGGTAACACCTCACACATCTGAGAGCTAATGAATAAAACACTCAGTCTCATGCTGTTATAGAGAAATAATCAACGACAGGAGTTACTGTTACAACACTGACGTTGATTATTTTCCTACCACAGCACATCCTGAAGTGTTTTATTCCTCATATAAAACAGCAATTTGCCAGCAGTTACATAATTAACATTATAAAGAATAACACATCATACATTTTTTAATCTGTTGTTACATTCAATGTCCTGAAACATCCATGAAATAAGTTTGTTCCTGTTGTCACTTACGTTATAGTAGCTATAAACAGTCATTCCCTCACCATCCTCTCTTTCTTCTCTCTAAAAGTTAATAAGATTAAAAAAACACAGCGTCATGTTACAAAATGTAAACTCGTCTGTCCTGAAAGCTTTACCTCTGACTGTTACAAAGACACTGACACTGGAGACTCCTTCCATAAATGTTAAATAAATGTTTTCTTATAGAAAGCTTCACCGTATTAACAATTATAAGTCTTTGTTAAATACCAATACATTTATTAATTTGTTTATTATTAGGTTTTGTTTACTCGTGAGCTGGTTTGTCCGATTCAATAAAGAGTCAGTCCATACAAATGATTCATTCAGGATTCATTCAGGATTCGTTCAGGAGTCAGTGATCACTGTTTGATTCCACCTCCTTCCTTCAAACCTCATTCGTCACTCCAAAGCCGAAAATAAACGCCAATAAACATATTATCACATTCTCACACTCTTTTGAGGCTGATTTTCTCTTTTGTAAATAAGTAAAAGTACAGTTTGTGTAGTTTTTGTTTATGTTTATGAGAAAACTCTATCTATCTCTCACACCCAGCCAGTTCAGTTCCTTTTGAAGCGGTTGTGAAGTGCTGCACTGAACTACGGCACTTGGAAACTTTAATATCCATAGAGTTATAAACCTCTCCTGCCTCTGTATGTAGAGTAGCAATTATAGAACAAATGCAAAGTGCAACAAATTGAAACAGGGTCAATGACGAGCACCGTGCTGGTGTGGTTGAGGCTGACATGATGATGATGATGATGATGATGATGGCGGTTTTCCATAAGGGCCTCTCACACACACTCCTGGTGAGGTTAGACCAGGGCGTGTTTATGGTTCGACTGCTTTCTGAGAAACGGACAGTGGGGTTTGACTCAGTCGCAGAACAGTGATTGGTTCACTTATACAATATATATATATATATATATTTGTTGTCACAAGTTTAAATACGCCTTGCAGGATCTGCAAAATGTTAATAATTAAAAAAAAAAGAGTGATCATAAAAATTGCATTTTGTTTTTTATTTAGTTCTGCCCTGAATAAGCGATTTCACACAGCAGATGTTTACATCTAGTCCACAAGACACAATAATAACTGAATTTACACACATGAACCAGTTCAGAGGTTTCCATACACTCGATTCTTAATACTGTGTGTGTTTCCTGATGATCAGCGACTGTTTTTATGTTTTGTGATCGTTGTTCATGAGTCTCTTGTTTGTCCTGAGCAGTTAAACTGCACACTGTTCTTCAGTAAAATCCTCCAGCTCCTGCACCTTCTCTGCTTTTCCAGCATCTTCTGCATATCTGACTCCTTTCCAGCAGCAGCTATATGATGCTGAGATCCATCTTTTCACACTGAGGACAGCTGAGGGACTCGAACACGACTATTACAAAAAGCGCAAACATTCACTGATGCTCAAGAAGACAACAAGATACATTAAGCGCCAGAGGGGTGTAAACTTTTGAATAGGATGATCTGCGTAAATTCAAAAATGCAATTTTTATTATCCTTCTTATATTTTTTTAATTATTAACATATTGAAGACTCTGCAAGGTGTATATAAACCTGTGACCCCAACTTTATATAATTTATATAATAAAAGTACATGATTTGTGAGCAAGCTATACACCACGAGTACACACTTGCTACACCTCGAAACATTATTATTATTATTACTATATTTATATAGTACTATATTTGTTTCAGGACTCATTTCCAACCAGTCATGATAGAGGTTTTAACAATGCACCCAAAAATGGCCAAAAATGACCCTTTAGATTTTAGTTAGCGTTCCAGAAGGTAATTTCACTGCTCCTTTGATATTTTGCTTTTAAAATTATAAAGCATTAATTAATTTATAATTAACTGCCATTTAAATACAACACAATGTCACTTAACCAGGTTGACACTAAACTAAATAAATTTATATAACTATTCTAAGTGATGTGCATGTTGACCAGGATGTCTTGAATCAACCCTGTAGTAGATACTGAACACACAATACCCCTGCTGTTCAAGTGGTTAACGTTGTAACAGCACTGTTGCTAGGCAACTGGGAAGTATGGCCACTGAGTATACACTAGCTACTGACGGAGGCTAATGAATTAGCTGGTTAAAGTCTTTCATACAGACAGTGTGAAGGTGCAGTGACAGTGGAAACAATACAGAGCTGTCAGGAATATCAACAATTACCTCAGATTACTAAGAAAATACTGAACGATTAGCATCAACTGCTAACTGCATGTGAACGTGAAACCCCCAATGTGCTTGAATCATGAAGACACTGTTGCTAGGCAACTCTATGGACGCTGAGAGTGAGCTAGCGAATTATCCAGGCTATGACTTTGCGAGCTAGCATGTAGCTTGTGTAGTCTTTTGTAAAGATTGTGTAAAGACACAGTGAAAGTGCAAATGAGACAGAACCATCCAGAATATCAACATTTACCTCAGATTTGTTGTTAAATTGCAAAGAAAAGACTTTGTAAACTATAACAACATTGTAGTTACACTTAGCATCGACTGCTAACATGGAGAACAACTGCGTTTGAGCATAGAAGAGCCAATGTGCTTGAATCATGAGGGCGCTGTTGCTAGGCAACTGAGATGTATGGACGCTGAGAGTAAGCTAGTTAATTATTAAGGCTATTTTACTAGCTAGCATGTAGTTTTTTCTTAAGAAGATAAAGTAAAGAAATAGTGATAGTGGTAATTAAACAAAACCATCCAGATTGTCAACATTTACCTCAGAAGTGTTGCTAAATTGCTAAGAAAAGACTGAACTGAGACTGTAATTACATGTAGCATCGGCGGCTAACACAACCGTGTGCTTAAATCAGGGTAAAACTGTACTTTTGTACTTTTTTAACTTGTGTTTAGTAGGTTGTCTCATTTTGATGAGTATAAAAGTTGTGTGTTTTGCCAGATTAAGGCCAGGGACCTGTGCAGCTACATGCAGCGGTGCGGCGTGAACATCAAGCCTACGCTCTTTTTACCCAGAATCCTCTTCCTCTCACCACACTGTCACCTGGACGAAGAGCTGAGGAAGAGGAAGGAGCTGGTCTCTCACGGTGACATGGAGATGTTTCTGCGCTCACTCAGGGAGGGTTACATCACCTGGATTACAGACGCCATCACACCCTCGTGGATCTCAGGTCAGAGAGTCACACGTCTTATATAAATCTACATTATGTCATGAGAGCACTGTTGCTAGGCAACTGGAAAATATGGACTCTGAGGGAAAAGTAGCTAATGACTAAGGCTAATGATTTAGCTTTATAAAAGTCTTTTATACAGACAAAGTAAAGACAGAGTGAGAGTGGAAATGTCACAGAACCATCCGGAACATCAACATTTACCTCAGATGTGTTGATAACTTGCTAAGAAAAGACGCCATGTGACTAAAATGACACTGTTGTTACACTTAGCATTGACTGCTATTGAATTGTAGCTAGGTATTGAGTGTAAGCTGGCTAATTATTTCTAGCTAGCACGTGCAGTCTTTCATACAGATCATGTAAAGATACAGTGACAGTGGAAACGACACAGAACCATCCGGAACATCAACTTTTACCTCAGATGTGTTGATTAATTGCTAAGAAAAGACTCCATTTGGCTAAAATGACACTGTTGTTATACTTAGCACTGACCGCTAGCACAGTGAACACACAGGTGTATTTAAACGTAGCAGAACACTTGATGTGCTTCATTTATGAGGACTTCGTTTGACGTTTCTCTGATTCTGATTGGCCAGGTCACCTGTCATTCAGGCAGTTGGGGGCGGTGCGAGACGTGCTGGGACGGTTGGGGACGTGGGACGTGGTGCAGCTGAGCAGCGGCGCCGAGCTCAAGGGCGATTTTCAGGGTTGCCAGCACCTCGCCCTCGACAGACAGGAAACACACCTGCTGGAATTCAGCAGGGGGCGGAGCCTAAGTACTGACACACTGTGGGCTCTGCTGGGACACACACCGCAGGTTAGAGTACACACACACACACACACACACCCCACAGGTTAGAGTATACACACACACACACACACACACACACATCCCACAGTTTAGAGCACACACACACACACACACAAACACATACCACGGGTTAGAGTACACACACTCAAACAACACAAGTTTGAGCACATACACACACAGGTTAGAGTATACACACACACACAACAGCACAACAGGTTAGAGTATACACACACACACACACAACAGCACAACAGGTTAGAGTATACACACACACACACACACACACACAACAGTTTAGAGTATACACACACACACACACAACAAGTTAGAGTATACACACACACACACACACACACACACATCCCACAGTTTAGAGCACACACACACACACACAAACACATACCACGGGTTAGAGTACACACACTCAAACAACACAAGTTTGAGCACATACACACACAGGTTAGAGTATACACACACACACAACAGCACAACAGGTTAGAGTATACACACACACACACACACACACACACACAACAGTTTAGAGTATACACACACACTCACACAACAGCACAACAGGTTAGAGTATACACACACACACACACACACACACAACAGTTTAGAGTATACACACACACTCACACAACAGGTTAGAGTATACACACACACACACACACAACAAGTTAGAGTATACACACACACACACACACACACACACAACAAGTTAGACTACACACACACACCACAGGTTAGAACACACACACACCACAGTTTAGAGCACACACACACACACACACACACACACACACACCACGGGATATAGTATACACACACACAATAATTTAGAGTACACACACACTCAAACAACACAGGTTTGAGCACACACACACGCCACAGGTTAGAGTATACACACACACACACACACACCACAGGTTAGAGTACACACACACGTAAATTATATGGATACAGAGATATAAAGCAAATCTAATTTTCCTATTTATTTATACTGATTTATGGCATTTGTTTGCTTCTTTATGGATTTCTGGTCTGTGTTTTCAGATCACTTATTTATTTGTTTGTGCATTTAATTAATTAATTGATTGATTGATTTTACAAATTTTATTTCTTCTTCTTCTTCTTGTAATTTGCAATCTTTTGCAAACACACACATATACACACAGATATAAACGAATACAGTGACAGGACTACATCTTCAGTGACCTCACTGAGCGCAGATCCCTTACCTCTATTTTTTTAAAAAAAAAAGAATAAAGCTCACATTTTGTTAAAAAAAAAAAAAAAAAAAAGGAGCATTTTCCCTTTCGGCCAGGAGCGAATATGGATACAGTGTCATAATGTTAGTGCTTTCATCATCCCGACATTAACAGAGTGTCTCTCTCTCTCTCACACACACACACACACACACACACACACACACAGAGGGAGTGAGTGAGTAAATAACAGAGAGGTGGTGTGCAGCAGAAACACACAGACCATTCATTACAGTCCTGTTTACAGAAATCAATAACAACACCGCAGGCCTGCTGCTAAAAAACGAGACACAACTACATACATTACACACTGAACACCCGGGGAGAGGGAGAGAGAGAGAGAGAGAGAGAGAGAGAGAGAGAGACTTATAAAGGCCGGGAGGTAGTGAGAGTGAGACAGAGATAAGCAGAGAGAGATAAAGAGAGAAGGACAGATAAAGTGAGAGAGAGAGAGAGAGAGAGAGAGATAAAGTAAGACGGGTAATGGAGAGAGAAAGAGAGAAGGACAGATAAAGTGAGAGAGAGAGAGAGAGAGAGATAAAGTAAGACGGGTAATGGAGAGAGAAAGAGAGAGACACAGAAACTGAGAGAGAGACAGATAAAGCGAGAGAGACTCAGATAAAGAGTGAGAGATAAAGTGAGACAGTGAGAGAGAGAGAGACAGATAAAGTAAGACAGTTAAAAAGCGAGAGAGAGAGAGACAGATAAAGAGAGAGAGATAAAGAAAGAGAGATGAGGAGAGAGAGAGATAAAGAGAGAGCAAGACTCAGATAAAGAGTGAGAGATAAAGTGAGAGAGAGAGAGAGAGAGAGAGAGACAGATAAAGCGAGAGAGACTCAGATAAAAAGTGAGAGATAAAGTGAGACAGTGAGAGAGAGAGACAGATAAAGTAAGACAGTTAAAAAGCGAGAGAGAGAGAGAGAGAGAGAAAGAAATACAGTGAGGGAGAGAGATGACGAGAAAGGCAGATAAAGTGTGGGAGTGCACTCGGAAAGTGAGCGAGACAGAGAAACAGAGAGATATATATAAAAGTGAGACAGTGAGAGATATAGCGAGATAATGCGAGATAGTGAGAGAAACAGACAGAGAGACAGAGAGATAGAATAAGACAGCGAGAGAGAGACAGATAGAGAGATAAACTGAGAGAGAAATAGATAAAATGAGACAGAGAGAGAGAGATAAAGGGGCAGAGACAGTGAGACAAAGGAGAGAAAGAGAGAGAGAGATGTAGGATATAGTGAGACAAGGGAACTTCAGACGTGGAACATGAGATACCTTTGGGCTAACATTTTACATTGTGGACTTTTGCAAATCTAAATTAAACAAATAAACAAACAAACAAACAAATAAAGAGGATGGAGAATGTACACAGTGTTTAAAGTGATTTATTTGTTACTCAGCATCCATTTTTTATCTCATATTCACCAACAGATGGCACTGCAGTCAAGTTATAGTATCACTGACTGTGTGTGTGTGTGTGTGTGTGTGTGTGTGTGTGTCTAAATCCTAATGTTTACTCTTTTTTTAATAATCTCTGGTCATCATTGTAGCATTAATTGAAGTTTTACGTCATTTTAAATGACCCGAGTTTGTGAAACGCATCGAGACGGACGCGTTAAAGGCTCTCAAAACACACACACACACACACACACACACACACACACACACAGAGAGAGAGAGAGTTATTATATTATCGCCTCTTTTGTAATCACTGTCAGTAAATGACACCAGTCAACTTTTTGGGCGAGGTAGAGGAGTGTTTATGAGGCAGTGAGTGGCGAGTGCAGGACAAAAGCACACGGCTTGGTTTACAGAATGGCGTATTTGTATCGCAATTTCAGTGTGAAGAGCGAGGACGTGATGAAAGGAGGAACTGTTAAAAGCCCTGCATTGTGTTCACACCTGCACCGCCCCAGAACAACGTGCTGAGGACCAGGCGCTGTGTGGCGTAGCCTCACCGCGAGATCACTGCTCTTAATTAAAATATACTCATAAAAACATCATCAAAATCAGTCACATCACTACAGCAAAATGAGTCAGAGCAATCACTTACAATCAGTCTAAATGAATCGGTGCAAAGAATGAAAATGAATCGATACGCTGAATTAACATGAAACAAATCATTCAATCAAAGCCAATCAAAGCACTAATCCAAAATGAATTAAATGATTTCAGATTTAGGATTAGACCGAATCAAAATGAGTCAAATCCAACAATTAATATGTGTCAAAGCAGTGAATCAAAATAATTTAAACTGAAAATGAATCGAGGCACTGAAACAAAATGAGTCAAAGCATCAAATCAAACTGAATCAAAAATAAATCAGAATAAGTCAAAATTAATCTGAATCAAAATTAATTCATGCACTGAATTAAAGCGAGTCACAGCAATAAATCAAAATGAGTCAATGCAACGAAGTAAGATACATATAAGCAATTTATCATTATGAATCAATGCAATGACTCAAATGAATGAATGCAATGATTTAAGTCACTGAATCGTGCACTGAAACAAAATGAGTCAAAGCTATGAATCAAAAGCAGTCAATGCAATGAAGTAAAATACATATAAACAATGAATCAATATGAATCAGTGCGATGACTTAAAATAAATTCATGCAATGATTTAAATGAGATCAATCAAAATGTAAATGTGATGAAACAAAACAAATCAGTGCACAGAACCAAACTGATATGAGGCAATGACTCAAATGAATTAATGCAATGATATAAATGATTCATGCACTGAAACCAAGTGAGTCAAAGCTATGAATCAAAATGAATCAATGCGTTGAATCAAAACAAATCAATGCACTGAATCAAAATAGTAAAACGAGTCAGTGCAATGAATCACAATGAATCAAGGCAATAACTTAAATCTTTTAGTGCAGTGATTTAAAGGAATCATGCACTGAATCAAAATGAGTCAAAGCAATGAATCTAAGTAAGTCAAAGAATTTGCACCATTCATTTTCTGTACCATTTATCCTACCACAGGACACACACACACACACACAGGACTCGAACACCCAACCCCAGTGGTGTGAGACAAACATGCTAACCACTAAGCCACCAGAATCAACACACTGAATTAAAATACCCAGGCCAGTATACTTATACAGTAAAGGCGATAAACACCTTTAGCTTGAATTCAGAATACATAAATACGTTTTCCATCACAAATTAAAAATTGCATCTCTTCTAAAGTTTTTGTCATGTTTTAGCTTCACACTGATCTGAAATTAGTGGTCATTAATTAGTTTTGATTAAAGTGAAATTAGTTTTAAATTTTTTTTATTATTATTGAGACAGTGTCTGAAACCACATCCATACATTCAGTGTGTTTATTTAGTGAGCTCTGTGTAAGCAGATCACACTGACCTCGCCTTGACTCCACCCTCACCACGCCCTGATTTGCCCCGCCCACTCTGTATAGTCTGTAAGTGAGTTGTGTATTATATGAGCTTTGTGCTGCGCTGTATTGTAGCTATTCAAAGCTGTCTCGAAGCTGTAGATAGCGAGTCAGCGGTATACATTTGGTGTAGGGTCTCTCCTGTCTCCGACTCGACTCGACTCGAGTCTGTCATCTGTCTCTGAATCAGAAACTTTTATCCGTGTTCTAGTCCTGCGTGTTTGGGCAGATAATGGTCATGTCTGAAATTCACTAGAACTTCTGCTCCATCGGCTGCATCATGTGACAGTATGTAAGAGTATATGATAATTAGGTGATGAAACCAAGAACCGTAATTCTATTACATTTAATTTGATCCAGTTTGCTCTTGCAACACAGGGCGCTCGTTTTATTGAGAATTTTCTGTGCAATAAAATACTCACAGCAATTCAGTTGAAAAACTGGTGTTTATTTATAGGTCTCATTAGTTTTATATTATTTGTTTGTTTGTTTTATAACTACAGGAGAATATTTTCTGGCACCTTAGCATTTTAATTCAGGGTTTTTGTTTTGCTTTTTTTTTACTACTACATTAAAATTCATTTAAAATTTTTCCATTTATTTATTTATTAATTTATGTTTTTATTTTGTACGATATCCCAACATGGCCACCATTCCCTTCCTGAGCGATTTGTGTGTTGTTGACTGTTGAATATTTGTTTCTCCCGCTCGGCTAAGTGCCTCTCTTCTCCGATGCAGACTTTCTTTTTTTTTTTTTCTCCTTTCAGATCGTTCCCATTAACATCGCCATGCCGAACCGGCAATTACTCACTCAGCTCTGCCATTCAGGGCCACAATCCGCTCGCTGCCTGCAAGATGCTCATTAGCCCAATCCAGTTAATTGTATAAGAAGATAATTGCATGTAAATGCCAGGCCTAAAAGCAGCCTTTCGAGCCTCCTCGCTGCCTCAATAGGCGGCTGCTTCGGGGCTTTCTGGGTAGTTTGCTTAACGGGAAGGCAATTAATTGATTTCGCTAATGAAGTAAAATACTCCAGACGCACACTGCGCATGCAAAGCGGCGAGGATCAGCAAATGATTGCAGCAAGCGAGTAAAAAAACACAAATAAATAAATGTCTGGTGAAGGGATAAAATAGAGATGATATTAGGGGAAAGGGTTTATTTTAAAGGTACGATATCAGATTTTCAGTGTAAGAGTAAAAAAAAAAAAAAACCAGACCATATGAGAATAACGAATTAGCAGAGAGAGAGAGAGAGAGAGAGAGAGAGAGACGAGACGAGGGCTCAGAGTGGTGTTTAATTTGCTCTCTGTCAAACAGAACAATACTTACTGCCATGTTGACAGAGTGAAGTCAAGGCTAAAGACTGTGAGAGGTCAAAGGTCACAGAGTCTTGGGAGACTCTCACCTTACAGGCCAATCTGGAGCCAAGTTGAGATTTACTGAAGCTTTTACACTCCAGTATAATAGATAGATAGATAGATAGGCTCATTTTCATGAAGGGTGCCAAAAATAATGAAACTGACTGAAGATAGTCAGATAAATAAAAGCACAGGTTGATATAATGTCACAGATTGGTAGAGGAGGTGAAGGTGGATGCAAGTGCAGATAATTTATTAAGTAAAGTGCAAACAAACAACCAAAAATATGAAAATAAGAACCACAGACATGAACTGTAGATATAAAGCCAAAAAAAAAAAAATCATACAGACTAGAAGCAATACTGCAGCACACACAACAACAAACAGCAACTACAACAGAAGTGAGACTCTGAAAAACTAGAGCTTAAAAAGTGTTGCTAATCAAGGTGAAACAGGAAACAGGTGTGAGTGATTTGTGACATGTGACATGCTGGGGCTGATGGGTAGTGTAGTTCTGTGCCCCTTTGGTGCTACCATGACACATACAGACAAATACAGATAGATAGATAGATAGATAGATAGATGAACAGACAGATGGATGATAATGGATGGTTCCAGTATAATAATAATAATAATAATAATAATAATAATAATAGAGACACATTTGGACAGACAGACAAACCAAAAGACAGAACTTCAGAAAGACAAAACGATGGACAGACAAAGTGACAAAATGACAGAAGGACAGACAGACAGACAAAATGACAGATAGACAGACAGAAAAAAACAACATAAAGACAGCACACAGTTAGAGCTAAAATAACAGAAAATGACAAAATGGCAAAAAGACGGAACATCAATCTGACAGACAGACAGAAATAACAACAGACATACAGGCAAAAAAAAAGAATAACAGACGGAGAGACAGACAGAGAGACAGAGAGAGAGACAGACAGAGAGAGAGACAGACAGAGAGACAGGCAGAGAGATATGTCAGTATGTAACAGCAGGCCATGCTCCTCATGTCCATGTCTAACCTCTGTATGACCCGGACTTGGAGAGAAACAGACTGATGACTGTGCATGTATTCATTTGGCACTTTTTGATGATGTCATCATGTGGCGCCTCTTTGCAGCAGATAACACACATGCTAACATGTTTGATCAGACTTTAACATGAAACAGAACAGATTTTACTCCTCTGAGACCATCAT